>NC_072733.1:175501095-175610896 GCF_026930045.1 Uloborus diversus
CTGAATACTGATTAAATAGCTGATTAAATAAATATCTAACATCTTCTCTTATTTATGTACATTCAAATTATGGAGAGATTAAATTACTAATAATCCCAAGACCATTTCAGAAAACTTTAGCAGATTCAAATTACGGAAAGCAAATATTGCCTGGTTCATTCTTGGTCAGTTCTTGCAAAGAAGGATCATTTCGGATTTATAAGACAAATAATCTATGTATTAAAAATATTTAAACCTATTATTGAGAAAATTTTAATTTTACTTTATGCACTTCATATTATACTGGAGTAAATTTCCAAGAAGTTTTATAAATCAGAACTCAAATAATAAAAGTTTTCATATCAGATATGAAATCAGTCATTTCCGCTAATCTTTTCTGCAGCGTAAAAAATGAAAATCAATTTTACTTCTTTCTAATGACCAGTCAATGTTCCTATTAACAACTTCAGAAGATAGAAAATTCGTGATAAACATCTTCTAAACTAGCCGTAATCGTTGTGTATCGATTTTCGTGTAGTTAAAGTAGACATGTTTATTCTAGAAGAACTTCTCTAGAACAGCTTCTTTTGCAGCTCGCAGTTTAGATTTTTTAATTAAATATATGTCTCTTAAAGGCAAGTTTCAAAGGTTACACATTATCGGTAAAAAACACGTTAGCGCCTGCCATTTCGCTTCTCGCATTCTTGTTTCGTACAAAAAGGCACTCGCTGTTCAATTAATCCTTTTACCAAGTCCAAATTCCTCGGCATTCTGAATTGAATAGCGAAACTTTGAGGAGTTTCTGCATGATCGCCGATAGAGACTCGATTTTTTTTCCTTCGCCGACAGAAAGTGCTGGGGTGATTACCACCGACTGGATGTTTCCAATATTAATCAGGGGCCGACATTGTGGAGTGTTTTGCTGGGGAAAAGTCGTCTTAGAGTAATTAGGGGAACTTTTAATTAGTAAGCATACAGCCGTGAAAAGTGCCGGTGCCCGGATTGTAATTACGGTGTCATACTCTTCACAGTTTGATGCGACTTTTCGAAGCAGGGGCGTTGCCGACAGAAAGAAGGAATAAAATATTTTCTCGTTGCTCTGTAGGGGAAGAGAGAGAGAGAGAGATGATGATTAAAAGCATTCGTTCAGTCTCAACGTGTGGCCCGCATTTTTCTCCATTCCTTTGTTTCTCTTGAGTCGCCTAATCGCTTTCTACATCCCCGACTGCATCCAAGACTGCAGCACCCACTTTACATCAAGCAGTTTATTAAAAAATTCTCCAATGTAAAGAAACTGGAGAAAATGGATAGGATTGAACGAAAATTGTGCGCCAGAAAGAACGCTTTTATAAGCTTTGCATTGTTTCTTTGTCTAAATATCTCAAATTCTTTGCTTTGGTAGATCTTCCTCGTATGGATAATAACTGGACTTTTTACGTTTTCTTCTCAACTGAACTCGTGAAAAATAAATTAACGAAAACCTAAGAACCCGTATTATATATGCTGCTGGCAGACTAGCGGACAGTCCTATTTTGTACAGCACACGGTATAACGTAGAGCATTTTGATTGTGAACTTTGAATGTATACTTGTCATACTTTTAGAAAATAAAGCAGTTTGTGATGGAACAATATTTCAAACTCATGTCTGGTTCGTACAGCAGACGGTGTGTACAGCCTTCTAATTCTAAAGGGTATTACTTAGAGCATATACGTGTCTAATCTCTCGAAAATAAAGCACCAGGAGAAAAATACTTCCAGTATCCAGAACACAACATCTAGCATCCACACCCTGACATTAGTTTACATTCTGACAAATTAAATTCACATTATGTTTTTTTTTTCAGTCACGAATTGCAAGAAAAACCTACTTGTTTGATTTTTTGTTTCTAAAAATGGCTCCTATCGCAATCATTATTGAGAAAAACATTATCTGAATTCCAGACGTCTAAATTCAATTAATGCCTGGAGATGGATGCTAGATGTTGTGCGCTGGATACTGTTTTTGTCTAAGAAAGATTGTGTATCGTAGAAAGAGTCGGGTATAAATAAAGTCGATTCCGGGAGACATTGACGTCACCGACCCAGAGAAAGGCTCACTCGCCGGGGACAGTGCACTTGCCCAGAACTCAAAGTGACCCCAAACGTCAATTTCAATCAAGTGAAGACAACTGTCAATTCGTGATTACTCAACGGGAATGAGTAATTGTGTTAAAACAGATTAAAAAAGATGGAAAAGTATAAAACAGATGAAAAAGTGTATGGTGAATTGTGGACCGAAGAAATAAGCTTTTTATTTTAGTACACTAAAAAATCTCGGAAAACTCTGAATATACAAAAAAGCTTTCCGTAATACACAGATTCGTACGCCCTCAGCAGTTTTCTGCTCTTATCAAAAACCTTTCCCGTTTAGCAAGAAAGTAAGAGTCGACGCATGCGCAGCTCACACGGCAATTTAATAGTCCAGCACCAAATCCAAACTGAAACTTTCGAAAGCACGCAATGAAAACAAGTGCTGACTCATGTATGCGAAGTAACACTCATCAAGGGGATTAGTAGAAGTTTTGTTCCTCGCATGAATTCACTGAAGATAATTTTAAAGTCTTATATTTTCTTGCTTATGTATCGTCATGAGATTGAATTTGAAGCTATGTCACTTATTTTTAAGTACGAAGTGCAACTTCTCGACGCATGCTCGCGGAAGGAATACAAACTGAAATTAAAAACCAAATAACTGCCGAGAGAACGCCATGTAAATTCGTTGCGTCGCATAACTTGTGTAGGTAATTTACTTTTTTCTTGGATACTTTTCTTCTTTCTACCAAATGGGTAATTTTTGTTGGCAGAATTTTATTCTGTCATAAAAATCACCTTTTTGGTGACCAAAGCCTGCAAAAGACCACCACCGACGAATAGGTAAGTCGCTTTGCAACTCTACTTCTTTAAAGAGATTTAGTTCATATAAATCTCGTTAAAAAAAACTATTTTAATCAGTATCATTTTTTCGTTGTGAACTATTGCAATTTGAAAATATTTTACATTACATAGAACACATATTTAAAGTGCAAGTGTGTCTAGTTTTATTCTGTAAAATTTATGAATTGAAGATTATAAAAAACTTTAAATAAGTGTTATTGTGTACTTTGTTTTTATGTGTCAATCTCGGTTAATATTTGGCTGAACATTTATGTATCAAGCATTATGAATTAAATGTTATAATATGCAAATTGCAGGTTTGATAGTTCGTCTTTAAGGTTGCATGTTTTCATTCTCTTGTAAACAGTGTAGCTAGATTGTATGAAGTAAAAAAAAAAACTATCTCTTGTAATTAGGAACATAGTGCTTCAGTATTATCTAAATGACGATATCTCTTTAAATATTTGCATTAGCGAAACGCTTTAAATTAGTTAAATGTGTATTAATTTCTTTAACAACTAGATACATATATGTATTTAAAAGTGTCTTCATTTTTTTCGTTTTACGAGCCTCAATTTTACCAAAAAAAAAAGACTTAATAAAATAATTTTGTATTTTTACACCATATTAAAGTATTTGACTTATAATTTATATGATACTTTGATTTATAATGTATATGATACTTTGATTTATAATTTATATTATACATGAAATATTATTTATCTCAGCAGAGCTTCATTAGTACGATTTATTTTAGTTGCAATGTACCTGCCCTTAAGGGAAAGAAGCTGCAAATATAACAAACAAGAATTATTTCTCAATAATATATTTTTGTATATATATGAAATACACAAGCAATGAATAGCAATGAGAAAAAGAAAATTAAAAGTATCAATTATTAGAATAAAGTTGAAAGGTTGAATTCGGAGCTCATCAGCCGTGGAAGATTCGATAAATATGGTCAAAAGACCAAAAGATATTAAACTATTTACTAAATAGAGAGTGTTCAAGCTCCAAAATATATGCATTACATTGGGCCAAACGCACCATATGCTAAACTATATGCAATAAACAAGAGCTTAAACCTAAAATTAAAAGTGGGGGTTTTTTACCTCGGCTAAATTAAGAAACAAGTTCCTAAAATTTGTCTTCCTCAGGACAGTACCTATTGCATGCATACTAGTTTAATGTAGGACAGTCAGGAGGAATGAGTCAGTGGCAAAAATGGAACAGCTGCATTTACATGCCAAAATAAAAAGTAATATTATTTCATGTCACTGTTTTAAAAGTGATAATTTTTAAAAAACTATGTTATTAATATACAATGTACATATGGGGAGAAGACGAGGGGCGTTCACCACGCAGACTGTGCTATTGACATTTTCAGGAGGTTGCTTTTTCAAGGGGGGGTTGGCGCTTTTCATAGCGTTTTATGGGTGCACCATCACTCTTGTGGTGGGGGGGGGTGGATTCTCGTATATATGAAATGGAATAATCATGTAATAGAGTTCAATGTTTTAATAAATAAAATATATATTGCATTTTGCGCACACTGTCAAAATAAAATCAGTAACCTATTTTGAATACGTCTTTATATTTGTGATGAGCTGGAAAAGGGCAAGAACAGAAGAATCAACCCGAATGGTTCCAGCAGGGGGATTTGGTGTCATATTTAAATTCATCAATTTCTCTGTTGGTACTTTTCGGTACACTTTGTTCGTCAGAGAAATTGACTTGAGGTGAACGAATTCCGGAAAGCGAAGGGTAGGTAAGTCCTGTCAAATTTTATCCGAAGATAAAAGCTATCAAGTTTGATACAAGATATGTTTTTAAGTTCTGCATTAAAAATACAATATGTTGATAGTTTTGTCTTGAAAATATTGAGAGAAAAACTGAACTTTAAGATTGTTTAACAAACAATCCCCACTTTTCAGAAGGTACCTCCCTTCCAATTCCCCGACGATTTTGTGATTAGGAATGAAACTACTAGATTATTTCATAATTTTTCAAAAATTTATAACTGTGCATATGTTATGCTGTTAACCATGCTATTTGTCATTAGAAATTCAAAAAAAAAAAAAAAAAATCCACGAATGATTCTAAAATTGCTTGCATTATTGCTCTTAGATATGAAAGAATTGAAACTGATATGGTATGCAATACTATAATAAAGAATTATATTTTAGAAAAAATCACGGAAAAAGGATTCCGAAATTCTCGGAAACGTTTTTGAAAATTGTTTGGAGAATTCCGAAATACTCGGAAACGTTTTCGAAACTTTCATGAACCACAGCTGCACAGAATACTCAGAAACATTTCTGGAAATTACGGAAAGAGGATTCCGAAATACTCAGAAACGTTTCTGAAAATTACAGAAAGAGGATTCCGAAATACTCAGACACGTTTCTGGACATTACAGAATGAAGATTCCGAAATACTCAGAAACGTTTCTGAAAATTACAGAAAAAGGATTCCGAAATACTCTGACACGTTTCTGGACATTACAGAAAGAGGATTCCGAAATACTCAGAAAAGTTTTTGAAACTTTCATGAACCACAGCTGCACGATATACTCAGAAACGTTTCCGGATTTTTTTTTTTTTTTCAGTGTAGTTGCGTTTTTGGGACTTAAATTCGGAAATATTCCAGGGAAGAGCTCCGAACTCTATCCCGTCCCCTAACTTCATGAAAAATAGATAATAAATGGTTCTTTAGGATTTTAATTTCGAAAAAAATTTCAGAAAAGTGCCTACTGTTCCCTTTCACATAATTTTAAAGATCGTATAAAATTTCGTTTTTAGTGCTTAAATTTCAAAAAATCAGGGTGAGGGTCTCTGAACATTTCTTGTTGTCATCAAAGATAGCCTGCTAATTCTGTTTTCTGAACTTAAATTCATAAAAGTTTCCATGGAAGTACCTATTATCCTCTTTCCCCCCACATCATTAAGACTCGTACACTGTAAAAAAAATCCGGAAACGTTTCTGAGTATATCGTGCAGCTGTGGTTCATGAAAGTTTCAAAAACGTTTCTGAGTATTTCGGAATCCTCTTTCTGTAATGTCCAGAAACGTGTCTGAGTATTTCGGAATCCTCTTTCTGTAATGTCCAGAAACGTGTCTGAGTATTTCGGAATCCTCTTTCTGTAATTTTCAGACACGTTTCTGAGTGTTTCGGAATCCTCTTTCCGTAATTTCCGGAAATGTTTCTGAGTATTCTGTGCAGCTGTGATTCATGAAAGTTTCGAAAACGTTTCCGAGTATTTCGGAATTCTCCAAACAATTTTCAAAAACGTTTCCGAGAGTTTCGGAATCCTTTTTCCGTGATTTTTTCTAAAATATAATTCTTTATTATAGTATTGCATACCATATCAGTTTCAATTCTTTCATATCTAAGAGCAATAATACAAGCAATTTTAGAATCATTCGAGGATTTTTTTTTTTTTCTGAATTTATAATGACAAATAGCATGGTTAACAGCATAACATATGCACAGTTATAAATTTTTGAAAAATTGTGAAATAATCTAGTAGTTTCATTCCTAATCACAAAATCGTCGGGGAATTGGAGTGGGGGTACCTTCTGAAAAGTGGGGATTGTTTGTTAAACAATCTTAAACTTCAGTTTTTCTCTCAATATTTTCAAGACAAAACTATCAACATGTTGTATTTTTAATGCAGAACTTAAAAACATATCTTGTATCAAACTTGATAGCTTTTATCTGCGGATAAAATTTGACAGAACTTACCTACCCTTCGCGTTCCGGAATTCGTTCACCTCAAGTCAATTTCTCTGACGAACAAAGTGTACCGAAAAGTACCAACAGAGAAATTGATGAATTTAAATATGACACCAAGTCCCCCTGCTGGAACCATTCGGGTTGATTCTTCTGTTCTTGCCCTTTTCCAGCTCATCACAAATATAAATACTTATTCAAAATAGGTTACTGATTTTATTTTTACAGTGTGCGCAAAATGCATTATATATTTTATTTATTAAAACATTGAACTCTATTACATGATTATTCCATTTCATATATACGAGAATCCCCCCCCCCCACCATAAGAGTGATGGTGCACCCATAAAATGCTATGAAGCGCCCCCCCCCCCCTTGAAAAAGCAACATCATATACATTATAAATCAAAGTATCATATACATTATAAATCAAAGTATCATATGAATTATAAGTCAAATACTTTAATATGGTGTAAAAATACAAAATTATTTTATTAAGTCTTTTTTTTTTTTTTTTTTGCTTTTGGTAAAATTGAGGCTCGTAAAACGAAAAAAATGAAGACACTTTTAAATACGTATATGTATCTATTTGTTAAAGAAATTAATATACATTTAACTAATTTAAAGCGTTTCGCTAATGCAAATATTTAAAGAGATATCGTCATTTAGATAATACTGAAGCACTATGTTCCTAATTACAAGAGATAGTTTTTTTTTTACTTCATACAATCTAGCTACACTCTTTACAAGAGAATGAAAACATGCAACCTTAAAGACGAACTATCAAACCTGACAATTTGCATATTATAACATTTAATTCATAATGCTTGATACATAAATGTTCAGCCAAATATTAACTGAGATTGACACATAAAAACAAAGTACACAATAACACTTATTTAAAGTTTTTTATAATCTTCAATTCATAAATTTTACAGAATAAAACTAGACACACTTGCACTTTAAATATGTGTTCTATGTAATGTAAAATATTTTCAAATTGCAATAGTTCACAACGAAAAAATGATACTGAAGAAAATAGTTTTTTTAACGAGATTTATATGAACTAAATCTCTTTAAAGTAATAGAGTTGCAAAGCGACTTACCTATTCGTCGGTGGTGGTCTTTTACAGGCTTTGGTCACCAAAAAGGTGATTTTTATGACAGAATAAAATTCTGCCAACAAAAATTACCCATTTGGTAGAAAGAAGAAAAGTATCCAAGAAAAAAGTAAATTACCTACACAAGTTATGCGACGCAATGAATTTACATGGCGTCCTCTCGGCAGTTATTTGGTTTTTAATTTCAGTTTGTATTCCTTCCGCGAGCATGCGTCGAGAATTTGCACTTCGTACTTAAAAATAAGTGACATAGCTTCAAATTCAATCTCATGACGATACATAAGCAAGAAAATATAAACTTTAAAATTATCTTCAGTGAATTCATGCGAGGAACAAAACTTCTACTAATCCCCTTGATGAGTGTTACTTCGCATACATGAGTCAGCACTTGTTTTCATTGCGTGCTTTCGAAAGTTTCAGTTTGGTTTTGCTGCTGGACTATAAAATTGCCGTGTGAGCTGCGCATGCGTCGACTCTTACTTTCTTGCTAAACGGGAAAGGTTTTTGAATATAGCAGAAAACTGCGGAGGGCGTACAAATCTGTGTATTACGGAAAACTTTTTTGTATATTCAGAGAGTTTTCCGAGATTTTTTACAGTGTATAAAATTTTGCTTTTGGAACTTTAATTCCAAAAAATCTGGGAGAGAGGCTTCGAATCCAAACCTTTTTCCAAAAGTTCACAAAGATGGCCTATAATTGCGTTTTCAGAAACTCAAATTCAAACATTTCCCGGGGAAAAGACGCCCGAACCTCTTTTCTTCCCTTAATTTTAACAAAGATTGTCTACAACTGAGCTTATTTAAGACCGATCATTTTTATCTTCGAAAAATTAGACAGCATCCCTGATCCTCCTTCCCGGTCCCCTATCGTTGAAAAATGTCTAAAACTTCATTTTTAGAACTTCAATTACAAGAAATTTCAAAGGCAGAGTTCCCGAACTTCAGCCGTTCATAGAAGTCTATGAACCTCTTATCCTCCTTATTATCACCAGAGATAGTGTAAACTACAATTTCGAACATTTTCCGGGGGAGACCTACGCGAATGCTAAGACTTACGACTGTAAATTCATATATTTTTTCTCTTTCTCCGTTTACATAAGGCAATTCTCTTAATTTTATTGCTCATATGCTGGTAATGACACCCTCTTAATCCCTATTCCCCTCTCGAGGGATGCGTTCCAAGACTCTTCGCGTAAGTCGAAGTTTCGCGTTGTGGAAAAGTGTTGTCATATGATTTTTTTTGTTCACATACCCAATCATTTTAGACATTCAAACACGTTTTAAACCTTTTTTTTGACCATTTATTAACTATATATTACCGCACAAAATCAGTGATCAATGGTAAAGATATATATAAAAATAGTACGGAACGTAGAGTATGTAGTAATAATAAAGCACTGCACTGCAATAGTACTATACAGTAGATACAATAAGTTACATTTATAACTTAAAAATTGAAGATGATGATTTATCCCGCGCAATGTGATCGTCATTCTAATATATTTTTAAATACAGAAGTTGGCAATTGCTTTTATAACATTTACATCTATGGTTATACCCCTCTTGGACTTATACAGATTGCCTTCTCTTGACTTTTAATTATACGTATGAAAGAGTCACCTATCTACCTAATTGTCGTGCTACCTTCGACCCACTTTCTAGTTGTTCAAGCTTATCAAGAATCTTTACCTTTTCTTAAATAGTCACAAACTTTTGGTTTTTGTTTCCGTCTTCAAACTTTACATGAAACAACGTGCCTAGGTGCCACAATATTTCATCACCTTTCGCATTTGGAATAAATAAACGAAAAATATGAGGAGTGGTAACACATACACACTAACAATGCTATGTTTATAGTGCGGTATGTGGGAACTTGCGCAGTCAGTGATGCTGAAAGAATGAAAGTACATTCATGAATTAGTGTTTAGTAGTCAATAAAAGACCGAAGCTAAGCATCACAATCCTTTTCCAAATATTTTCGATTTGAGATCGAAAAATTCGCTTTAGCTCTAAAATCCGTTGCTCCGGAAAAACTCGTGTTATAGCCATTTCGCGTAAGTCGGATCGCGTTGTAGCGGGAGTCGACTGTACTTTAAAATGTGAATAACATGTTCTTTGAAATAGGTTTTCCACTTTCATGTCCTACGCAATATAAAGTTTTAGTAAAGTGTTATGAAATATTTCTATTCTTGAATTAATAAATATCAGTTCATGCAAAATGAAAAAAAAAAAAAAAAACGCTACACCAAAAGTACAGACAAAATGTTAAAATCTCCTAATTGAGCTCTACACTTAGCAACAAGCCTCAAAGAAATTACATAAAATAAATCTAAATAAAAAAAAAGATACCAATTTTTTAAACTGATGCGCTTTGAAATAGGAATAAAATATAATGTATCAAGAATAAATAACTTATAAATCCATCACAAATTAAGGTTTAAAGAAATCTTTTTTAAACTTTACAGATTTTCAATATTTTTGATCTCTCTTTACAAGACTTATCTCGTAAGAAAGGAAATTTCCCCTTATTAATACTCAAGAGCATCTCCAGCTTGAATCAATCAGGGACGTTGTTTTTTATCCCACTCGTCATTATCGTGATGAAATTAAGAAAGTAAAAGCAAGGATATATTTTTCCAGTTAGTCGAGGCAATTAGCCTTGATCATGAATGTCATAATCAGTTGAGGCGGCAAACTAAAAAGGAGACAGACTAATCAGCCGCACGAAGTATTTGACATTTCTTCTATTCTTTACTTAATGTTGAGATTAATTAGTGTTTGGTTAAGTGTATGTTTCTCATGCAAAAGAGTCACACCGGCTGGAGACCTTTTTCACTTTTTTAAAAGAATTATGCTTGACGTCAACAGTCGGCTTCAAAAATTTCGACTCTAATGTACATATTTTTACTCTTACTTACGCATTTTTGAGGACTGATTGCATCTTAGGAGCATAATGATGGCACGCTTTCGGCAACTTCCTTTGAGTTGATTATTTGATTGATTTTTGAAGCATTTCATTTGCTGTATTTTCTACACTTAATTTCTTTTTTAAGTTTTGAGCTCGGGAAGATTTTTGTAGCTATTTTTTTACACATGAACGTAGTATCGCATTCATTACGCTCAGTGATATAGTCATGGAAAAACAAAAGGATATAATGTGCATGAATTGAAAAGAATAGAGGGTATACGCTGAAACATTAGAAAAAAAAAAGATGATGGGTACTACATACATGAAAACATTTTCATTTATGTAGTACCCTGGTTTTCTACATAAATGAAAATGTAGAAAATGCCGTAAAAGCACTTATTTTCACAAGCCGTAATTTTCGCGAAAATGCAGATATCGGTGATTTTGCGGACTGAAGATTTCGCGAATTTTTATGGACAAAACCAAAAAGTATATATATATATATATATATATATATATATATATATATATATATATATATATATATATATATATATATATATATATATATATATATATATATATATATATATATATATATTAAGCTGAAATATTTCGGGTATCTTAATTTTTTGCGGTTTCGAAGAGTCACGAAAATCGCGAAAATAAGATCCTCGCAAAAATAAGTGAGTAGCTAATAAGATTTTTTTCTGAAAATACGCCCTTAACAACAGGGAGAAGTACATATTCGTCTATGCACTACGTCGTAAAAAGTAATGAAAAAGAGAGGAGAAGATTTAAAAAATACAAACATTTATGACAATCAGATATTCTCTCGTGATATTTAAAAAAATATATTAAACATTTACATAAAATCACACTAATATACTGTCAATAAAATGTACTTAATGCAAATAAAATTTAGGTGAACGACATGGGTCCATTTAAATTTATATTTGTAATTGACTCATGGTTAGGGGAGAGTCGAGACGAGTGGGTCAAATTCATCAGTTTTGGCTGTATTTCCTTAGTTTAGACTCCACAAGAATAAAGCACGTAAAAATCCATTTGCATATTCTTCAGACTATCTAAAAAACATACAAACACAGAAGAATACACAAAACATAATTTTATTTTCATACATACTTGAAAAATTGTAACCTTTTTGTCCCACATCTCTCTCACATGAAAAAAGTAGATCGGTAGATGATATACATGACGGATAGGGATGGGCTCTTCTGGTTCCCTCAAATGATTGTAGCTAATGATACTTTTAATTTTTGATTAATTTTCGCTGCTTTATTGGAGTCATTTTCAGTGATTTTTGTTTTCCTTGTTCTTTCTCATTTGCTGAATGTTCCACTTTACTGTCTGTATAAAAAATACCTGATTCAAAATATTATCAAAATAATTTTATTACACGTGATGTACTTTTGTTTTTGATTATCTTGAAAATCTTTTGAACGTTAATTGAAAAATGTAATCGAAAATAATGACCGGAAAAACACCCTCACTAAATTTTGAGCATCAATATCTTTTTTTTTCTTCTCGTTTTACATTTTTTGAAACTATCCTAAACACTTTCATAAAGTTTAAACATCTTTTCACACGATCTTCTGAAATTCTAAACACAGTTCTTAAAATTATTAAACATATTGAACTTTTTAAATTTTAATTAAACCATTTTAGGTACTTAAAACATTCTTCTGTGTAGACGGGTGCCGTTTCAAGGAGAAAATTCTCCATTAAAAGTTGTCCGCCAAGCCTGCGAGAAAAAGTCGCCAAACATTGTATAGTGTAAAAATCCCAAGCGATCGGTGTTCTTAAAAGTAACTCATTTGTCGGTTCAGTTCAATAAGCACGTTTACAACTTCTTCGCGAAAAGATCAATAGAAGTGAGGCCAGGGACTTTTTTCAAGCAATAAATCCACAATTTTCCAAACCTTTCTTAACACAAAATGCGATTGTATCGAAAAGAAGCTTTTCTCTTTCTTTCAAGAGGTGAAATAGCACAGGGGAACATGAATAGCGCTCCCGTGCTTAATTAAAAAGATCCTAGAATTTAAATTAAGTAATTGAAAACTCGAATCATTTTAGAAAGGCCCTCTTAAATGAGTTCCATGTATTTTTCAGTTAATTTTTACTTTGTGAGATAAAATTACATGCAAGATCATTTTAATTTAAATGATTAGTAGGTATTTTCATTTTGACTATTTAAAAATTGTTTTACCGAGGGGACTTGATTTCTAGAATAGGAAAACTAATGATTGTCAAATATCTGTCCATTTCCTGCATAAGCAGATAACATGCATGTAAGTTTTTAAAATTTAATTCTCTGTTTAAAAGAAGGAAGTTTATTTTATATAAAACAAATAAAAACTCTGATGATTTCGAATGTAAGACTTTTGAAGTTATGTTTGATGACAAGTTTTTTCCCTTGCTTATGTGTGTGTGTGCGCGCTGCGTTTGCATGCACTTGAAAGATTTTAGAAGTTCCGTTCGGCTTTTTGACGTTATAAATAGAACGGAAATAACAATTATTTACAAAGACCCATTTCTTAGCCTGAAAGTAATTCTTGGACGCGGAAATATGTCGTAAGTTTTTATTGTAAATTTTGGCTTATATACGTTGTTTTAAATGAAATGTTTAATTGGTACAAATGATATTTTGTCTTAATTATTTCTAATTTAGTGAAGTATCATTTATAATTATACGTAACCGTAAAGTTTGTCAAAAAATTTCACAATTTCTTGCGAAACATTTTATTCTATAGCTGTAATAATTTACGGTGCGTAGCTTTCCTGCAACACGTCAGATTGGTTCCTTGAAAATTATGTTAAACTGTGAACACATTCTGAAAAACTGTGTTACATGACATTTAGAACCAGTATAAAAGGAGGGGTTCGTTCTGAAAAATCCTTGAATACAAACTTCCCTAAATACAACTTTTTTTACATATTTTTTTTTTATTTTTAACACAATGAAAACTATAGCACATAATGAAGGGTATAATCATAATGACAGGTACCAAACATAAAGAAACATATATAGTAACAGAGAATTGATGTATACATATAAAATGTATGCATATAATTATTTTCTGTATAAGGTATCTAATTAGCGAATGATTCTACATAAGTGGAAATTCAAAAATAGATTAAATACAAAAATTGTCATTAAATACAAGAAATCCTAAAACAGTAAGCAAAGAATACTTTTGAAACAAGTAATGATAAAAAAAAAAGAAAAGAAACATTCAGATTATAATTCCAACACAAAACACTTTAGAAGCCCATTTTGCCGAAAGCCTAGCTCTTACAGAGAACAAAAATATGAAAATGCACCTATTATATTAACCTTGTATAATTTCATGGATGCGTTCATTTCTCCCTCTCGCTAATCTCAAGATATATTAAATTTTCATATGCCCCGTCACTTTCGATAATGTTGTTTAGTTATAACATCAGCAGTTAAATAAAGCTCTGATATGCCGCCATAAAAATTTGTTATGACACCTAACAATCTCTATGTGATGAATGAAAGTTGCATGCTTAAGTGAGTTTTGAAACGTGATTAGCATTTTGCCTGACACTAAGCTCGCCGTTGGTGTTGCTGCTGATTTTCAGTCCTCCTTTTTAAATCATTCAGAGCTACAAGGCTTAACGTTTTACGTTTAACAAAGAATTAATTTTGCTGAAACCTAGTTTAATTTATCTTTTCTATCTGCATGAATCAAGTGTTAATGTATGAAAATTAACTCAAAATTGTGAGGGGTAAATTGCAAATACCTTGTTTTGTGCGGATGCTGGTAGTGCTTTATTCGTGTTTATCTGTTGCAAAGTTTGGAGATTGCTATTTTTCTGAGGCAAAGGACGAAATTTAGGCGCAATTACTGGCAGCTTTTCTTGATCTGAAATGTCTGCGACTTTTAAGGAAATAATAGATGTTGCTCTAAAGTAACTTTTAAGCGGAAATGCGCTTCGTAAGTAACGTTAAGCACCGAATGAAACCTTTTGAACTAACATTCTAAACAAAAATTGATGCATATTTTAAGGTTGAATTGAGAAGAATTCTGTTCTTTTGGGGAGTGAGGTATTGAGATTTGTATGAAAAATTATCATATATGCTTTGTGCTACAATATGATTAAAGTGAAAAAACAACGTAAATAAAACACAAATTGTGAGGAAAATACAGCATATAGCTATTTCAAGGCTACAATGAAGCCTCTTCATCAGTGCAAAAAGCTCAACAACACAACCGGCAACCAATCAACAAACGGCATGTCAACCCCGGACTACGGCAGTCCGGGTTTCACATGCCGTTTGCTGATTGGTTGTTTGTTTCTTGTGTCCTGAATTCCTATTGGATGGCAATCTTTAGTATAAATACCGGTGTCCACGTGGTTGTTGTCAGTTCTCTCGCGACTTTCGGTTGTGTTGTTGAGCTTTTTGCACTGATGAAGAGGCTCCATTGTAGCCTTTGAAATAGCTATATGCTGCATTTTATTCACAATTTGTGCTTTATTTAAGATTTTTTTTTAATCATTGAGATTTATATTTTGTTCCGAGCGCATATTTTAGTTTATACAGCTATTTTTCAAGAAAAACAGGTCATGAATATGTACAGTAATGTTTTAGAAATTGATATAAACTTGTTAATTTTTTGTTATATAAATATATATACACACAGACATATATATATAGATAGATAGGCATATCTATTTTCAACATAATAGTTTAACATGTGTGTGTAAATGATTTACTATTCATTTATTGTATTTTTTAACATCAGCAAGTCATAAAATCATGAACTTCAAATATAAAAGTTTCATTTCATTGGAAAACTGTTAATTTCAATTTGCAGGACATTTTCAGAATTTTTATTACACTTTACAGTAACCTACATCGCAGAATATTGTTTCATCTAAGCAAATGACGCAAATAAACATATAATTGTTTCATAAATACATTTTGCAATACATATTCTATTTTGAATCAAATTGATGCATTTGAACTTTTCTTAGTTATTTTTAAAGACGTATTAGGCAAAAAAGATGGATGTAATATAGGATGTTCAAAATAGGTTTCCCAGAAAGGAGGCACTTTTTCCTAAAGTCAAAAAAAAAAAAAAAAAAAAAAGCAATAAACTTAACAGGTCATTGATTTGTGGAAATAAATCCTGATTTTTGTCGGAAAAAAGGAGAATAGATCAATTTCTTAACTTTTCAAGAGTGAAATACTTTTAAGTCTCGTAATAAACGGATGCTTTAAAGCGACTCGATTTCGGAGAAAAACTCTCAAGGACATAACGAAACTTAAAACAAAACGAGCTGAAAACTTTTTTGTACATAAGAACACAACATGGAATGAAACCAATTTTCTATATTTTTCAAGAATTAATATAGCACCATATACCTGCAAATTGGAAGTGATACTGTTCTTCTGAGGTTACATAGTGTATTATTATAATGATTGTAGAAATATAAATACACTGTTGAAATAATTTTAAAAAATAATCCCATCGAGATTTATATAAAATTATATTATATTTCCCTCTCACATTAAATATTTTTACCATGGGTCGAAACAAATTTCCGTGAAAGGAGGCACTTTTTCTTAAAGTAAAATAAAATAACAATAAACTAAGCAGGTCATGGAATTGTGTAAACAAAGCCTGATTTTTGTCGAAAAAAAAAGGAGAATAGATCAACTTCCTATCTTCTCAAGAGTAAAGTACTTTTAAACCTCATAATAAACGGATGTTTTAAAGCGACTCGATTTCGGAGAAAAACTCTCAAGGATATACGTGCAACTTGAAACGAAACAGCCGTTGCTAAGTTCCAAAAATACAACGGCGCTATTCTGCGTTTAGTAGGTGGATTTTAACAATACCAAACTTTTTTTTTCTCCCGCGCTTTAAAAAATGAAGCTGGAAAAACGCTTAATAGATATCGAAAGTAAGTCACGAAGCGTAAGATTCCTCTGGAAGGAAATAGCTTAAGCGAGCAAGAGCAGCGAAGGGCCCTTAAATCACAGATTTAGGTGCTAAAAATGAAGAAAGCCAGAGGAAGAGGAAGATTTATTTGAGGGTCTCATCGTTTGGTGCACCATTGCAGTTTTGGGATGGTAGCCCACTTAAGAAAACCTGTCATTTATCTCCTATAGAATGGAGAAAGAAAACCAGAAATCGGCGTTTTCTCCAACTCACCATCAGCTAATCAATTTAAAACCCATCTGCTAGCTCTTCAGTCTTTTTCTTGAATTTCCCCCTTCGACTGGCACTTTTTCCCTTTTCCCCTACCTGCTATTAAAGCTTTTATCGATTGCAAAAGCCTTAGGCAGCTCCTCCTTAGAATGACTCCATTATCTCTTTCGGAGACTTGTTCAACACCTTATTACGCCTTTTCTTCCGAAAGTCTCATCCTATAGTCCGGGGAGATTAGCTTCGAACTGTTGCGACGCGGCTTCGTTTTCACTTGATTCTATTGTGACACTTTTTCCCGGGTTTTTGTTCGAAAGTTGAAAAACCTTTCTTCGAGCTGACGGAAGCTTGTGAATCGTCCTTTACTTTCGCTAAAAGTAATCCTTCAACGCGCATGGAAAAATTCGAAGAGCAAATACTTCGTATTCGACAAGATAAGTGTCATAAGCGTCCAATTTCTGAAAGTTTTCTGTCTGCGTACAAACGTTGGTGTATGAGTGTGTATACATATTAAATTAATGCGATATTGTTGGTTAAATGTCAGAAAATAAAATTGAGAAATATAATTAAAACGAAGTTTAAATTAGCAACTGCATTACAAACATAACATAATAGGGGAACATGGGGCAAGTGAAATAGCGGAGCAAAGTGAAATGGTGAAATATTTACTCTGCTTTTAGCTCCACCTATCTGGTATTATTTTAACTATATAGTACCAAATGTAGTCTATTCCAGTAAGTAAAAAAAATACCGCCGAAGATTAGAGAATTTGGTAATACAGGCAATTTTAAAAAACTGATACTCATATTGTAATATTTTGTTGTAAGTCAAAAATTATTTTTCTCAATATAAAATGATAAAGTTATTGTTATTAACATTTAAATATTAATTGAGACCTCCTAATATTCAATGCAGTATTAGTTTAGTTAATATTAAGTTTATTTGTATTTAAAATAAAATGTACAATTAGTCAAGTACATACTGGGCAAAGTGGATGGAGCAAAGTGAAATAGTTTGTTTCATTCATTCACTCAATCATTTTTATAAATCACTTACGTTTTTATTTATTAATTAATTCATTTACATTCCTTCATTTAGCAATTTACTTATTTATTCATTCATTCATTTATATTCTTATTCATTCATTCTTTAATCGCTCATTTATTTTTCTTCTATATTAATTTATTCATTCATTTAATTGTTCGTTTTATGTTTCATTATCTCTTCATTTATTCATTCAACCTTTTATGTACTGATTCTTTTGATCAAGAATATGTTTTATACTCGAATAGAAAGAATTTCATTAGGAAAATATTTTATTTTCCACTTTGCCCCATGAAAAAAAAAGTGAAATTTTCCACTTTTTTTCGAAGGCTCAAATTTACTGCCAAAAATAAAAAATACTGCTTCAATGCAAGTTTTATTATAAAATAGAATGTTCTTTCTTTATGTACTGTAATTTTTAAAAGAAATTTCCGATTTGTTCATTTTGAAAAAACTCAGTCATCTTAAACATTTCACTTTGCCCCATACTCCCCTACTTATGTAGCATGTTAACTACCACCATTAAGAAACAGTTAAAATTTGACAACTCGATTTTTTCTCTATTGTAAGCAGAAACATATGTGTATTTTCTTGTGGATATCTTATGAATTCATTCATACATTTGTGTGTTCATTTTATGAATGCACCAACTGCTCCTAAAACTAAATATTCTTGATAATTCTCTGGTATACCAGAACCAGAAAGTGATCAAGGACAGTGTTCCAAAACAAATAAATTATAAAGAGGGTAAACGATCGAAATATTTTTTTAAGTTTCTGTAAAAAAGTTCATAATTGACGAAACTGTATAATTATTGTTGAAACTACACAGTGCTCCAAAAAGAGTTTTAAAAAGCCACGAGATCAGCTAGGGTCTCTAACGCCGTATTCACCAGACAATACTCGATCAGACAGTCAACTCAAACTATCGGTCGAGGACTTCTTCAGGCTACGAAAGACTTCAATATGCATTTCAGCTGTCTAACCCAGAGTCAAATTGCTGGGCTGGATAGTTTTATATTTGACAAACAAATAACATGAAATACACCGCCAGCTCAGTCATTTCAGCCGAGGACTGCAGTTTCGTGCTTATTAGCACTCATCAGTCCGGCATAGGAAAGTGACTGAGCTGGAAATGGAAAACCTCTTAAGGAAGCCAAGAGTGCGAAAGAAACTGGTAGCTAATATAGAATTAGCAAACCAGACGAGTGACCGAAGCAATGGTTCGGTTCAACTCGAAGATTGAACGCGAGGCAAGGTTTATTCAGTAAATTACCGCCCATTAGCCAGGGCTAAAGCAGAAATACGTGAAATACACCCCCAGCTCAGTCATTTCAGCCGAGGACTGCAGTTTCGTGCTTATTAGCACTCATCAGCCCGGCATAGGAAAGTGACTGAGCTGGAGATGGAAAACCTCTTCTGGTCTGCTAATTCTATATTAGCTACCAGTTTGTTTCGCACTCTTGGCTTCCTTAAGAGGTTTTCCATCTCCAGCTCAGTCACTTTCCTATGCCGGGCTGATGAGTGCTAATAAGCACGAAACTGCAGTCCTCGGCTGGAAATGACTGAACTGGCGGTGTATTTCACGTATTTCTGCTTTAGCCCTGGCTAATGGGCGGTAATTTACTGAATAAACAAATAACAGTTCAGTCTGTAATTTTTCTCTTGTTTTTCAATTGAATGTTGTTTGGTTACTTCAATGTGGTAGACTTCCTTGCTTTTTTTCAATTCCATTCTGCTATCTTCTGTCTGTTACAGTTGATTTTTTTTAATAAACGGATGCGTTTATAATACAGTCCCGAGAAGTCAGTTCTCGATAGTCCGGACGAATTGAGAAAACTCGGCCATATTCTGGCAAGACGAGGAAAAAAACGCGTAAAAAGTTTGCTGCACGTGCAGTCCCATTAAACCAGCTACCTTTCGGTCAATTAGGTAAAGTTTTCAGGAATCAATTGAAGTAAGCAGTGACGCAACAATTATGGAAACGATTTGGAGAATGTTTGACCCTAAAATATCCTTACTGCTCTGGTGCGAAACTAGATAGTAACAAGGATCAGGCGATCATCATCTTTGGGCAATCTGGCTCGAAAACTTTAATACAACATGTTTAATACCAACGCTATTGGTATTAAACATCTTGTATCAAGTTCCACCATACACATTTTTAATCAGGTACACACTGTAAAATCTGGAAAAAATGAGCAGAAAAAACGATACATGAAATTTGTACACGGAAAAAGGTTCAAAATAAGTGTAATAGATAAATTATTACTTTGTACCAAAAACGAAAATGTAAAGAACTGCAGGAAAATGCATCAATTTTTAGGAAATTAACAGTAACGTGTTCCTTTTTCGATGCAAAAAGATGCGAGGATGTAAAGATGTCCGATTAAAAACTTTTTCCCCCATAACTTCACATCTTTTTGCGTAGAAAAAAAGATTTCTTGTGATCTCCAAACACATGGCTGCACTTCTTTTTCTTGCATAAATTTATTTTTTCGATTTATAGTTAGATACAAGCCCAAAATGTACTGAAAACCATATTTCCTTTAAAACGGTTGATTTACGTTAGTCTCTAACTTCAAAAATAATGACAAAAATAAAATAATAAGTAAGTAAAAAAAGAAAAGTAAAAAACAAAACAAATGTGTTTAAAAATAGTAAAACTCGATATACTTTTTAACAAGGATCTCCTTCAGAACTGAATAAGCTTGCTTTTATTTAAAAACATTATCATTTCTGGAACATTATTTGTCGCAGGGCTTTGTCTCCAAATTATTTAACATAATTCATTTAATTCTTTCCAACGTTTAAAACAGAAAATATTTGAAACAAAGCAAAATATACTACCTTCACGTAAAATGAAAATATTGTTTATTGTGAAAACGATTTCAAATTAATTCCCTCATTTAACACATTATATTTTAGTTCATACAACAATGATTTTTTTTTTCTGTTAATAAAACTCGTAATTTTCAAGCATAGCCTTTCAATGTAGAAATGCATAAATGTAGGAAAAATTAAGCGTAAAATTGCAGAAATATTCCTTAATAATAAATTTTAAAATTACAAAAGTAAACAGTTAATGTAAAAATGAATTTAATACAAGAACTTTGTACGTAAACTGCATTTGTTTATTTCAAATTATAAAACTTGATTTATTTTAAATGGATAACTAACAATCAAAACTAATTTTCAATAAGTATAAAGTAAAAGATTTTCAACTGAACAATCTCATTTATAGCGTTACAAATGAAAATAATGTGTAATCAGTAAAATATAAGTTATTTCAATTTTATCTTCTGTGTGAAATTTAAAATGTTTTGGTAAAAACTCGATAAACCGTGTCTGACATTTTGTCCCTAAATGTCAGACATTTAGGGACATATTGAGGAAGAGTTTTTTTTTGTGTGTGTAACGGTGAGCATTGATGCACTTGTGATAAAATCGAGTTTTCTTTTTTTGAAATATTACATTCAACTTAAAATTTTTAACTCATTAATCAATCTCAAATTTCCTTTTTCTCAGTGCAGTGCAACTTTATTCAGTTCGAACTTTTTTAGTTTCTGCTTTATTCATCCTTTTTCTTTAACCGTTGCAGTTCTTAATTTGCAATTTTCCCATGTATCCATTAGTAACGTTTTGTGTAACTTGTTTGGTCCTTCTTACACTTTTGGCGCGAAAATTTTCCAAAAGTACCTTTTATCACTTTTCTGGTGATCCTTTTGTCTTCTATAACATCACTTTTATCAAACTACTATCGATATTGATTTGAAATTATTTTTAACTTGCTTGGCGACTTAATTTTACATTCCATTTCCATTATCCAGACTCCAAAGGTTTTAAATAAGGACTTTTACTGTCTAATTTTTCCCCCATTTAAAAAAGTGTTGTGTGTGTGTTTTCTCTTCTCACTGGTACTATGGAAAAATTTTGAAGCTCCCTAATATTTAGGTGAGTCTTTTTTTTTAAATTAAATTATCCAGTACTCTGGCTGAGCTACCAATTTATTTGTTGCTACCTTTTTCGTTATACCTATTGGTAATACTATACACAGGGTGTATTTAGGTTAAAATATATTTATTTATGTTCTTAAATCTGCTGTTTACATTACTTAATTAGTATTCTAGCTTACCCACACTAGCCCACCCCACCCTTAGCTTGTCCACACTGGCCCCATGACATGTGGCTAATATGGACAAAAGCAACCTTTAATATATATATTAAATAACTATTCTGCCAAATGGTTTAATATAGCAATCAAAAAAGTGCAAAAGAGCAAATTATTGTAAAACAAAATCAGGTTTTAGAAACAGTATTTAGTATATTGTTTTCCCAAAAATGAAAAATTTGTCCACACTATCCCCCTTCTCCCCTATGTATACACAGTAGTGTAGCTGGAAAAAAATATTTGAAGGACCGTACCTCTTTTTTTTTGGTAGATGTCATGGTTGATAGATGCTTGTTTTGGGGTCAAAAAAGGTCAGTTTCGACAACTTACGCCAGTATTTATGTAACAAGTAGACATTTTATAATTATAATACTTTTGTTAAGTCTATGTTTTTTAAGCTACATAATTTTGATAACCATTTCTTTATTCTTGTGTTTAATATTGAAACCTTTTTCTTTTTTTTTCTTTCTTTTTTGTAGTTTTCTCTGTTATTTATTTCGTAATTTACATTTTTCTAAAATGTAACCTAAAGTACAGACTAAAAATTATTTTTTGTTTTATTTTTACCTGTGACCATACTACGCTTGGAGATATGATATTTCTATTTAGAATTAATGCAATATTCCACGTAAGTTCAATTTTGCAAATTTTCTACCGTAACAAAGTTTTTTTTATATAAAAAAATTTAATAACTTAATTTTGTGACGTGCTGAAATGGAACCTGCGATTTTTGGAATGGAAAACATATCTTACCATTCGGCAACAGAGAAATATCTTACAAAATGAACGTTAATTGTTTTATACATCTAAACCTGAATAAAGTTTTTTTTTTTTTTGGTTCATTTTTCATAACCATATATTCCTACTTTTGGATAATTTTAGTTTTCAGTTTCCTTCAAAGTGTATTGCTGTTCTAATGAAACATTTTGAATGTACGTGAGTATGTCGTGCAGAAAGATCACTTGTAACTTTTTAAATGAACGGATCAAAAGAATGAAGGGTCCTCTGATGAACGGATCATTAAAAAGAACGACATTGCCCACCTCTAGTGTGTAAAACCAAAACGCATAGTTCTAAATGATTTTATCTTCTTGGCATAACCGTACGTTTTTGATCTTCTAAAAATCAAGCCAAGTGTTTTGCTCAAATCAAAAACGAAACATCGACTGAGGGGCATTATAAAAAGCAAACAAAGATGACTGGTTAATAATCGAATAAAACCTCAAATAACCAGAAGGCATATGTTTTCCGTTCACGTAAGGCAACTTATATTTTTAAAAACTATTAGTTTTATTATTGGTTTGACTAACTATGATAAGTTTCTCTAACTACAGCTTATTATACTTTTATCTAGGCTAATAAAGAAATCTCAATTTTCACAACTAATGTAACATCATTTTTCTGAGCATAAGCATTTCCTTTATTCATTCTTTCTTTCATCACTAAAAAAATACAAGAATTAAAAAAAAAAAAAGGATTGTCTTAGCTCTTTTCTATTTTTCACGACTACATTTTTCATAAAATCTCTATATTTCAACAAAAAATACCGCAGTAAATTCATTTAAGCATAATATTACTAAAATTTGTCTTTATTAGTTAGCCAAAAAAAATTATTGTTATCTTAGACCACTTGTTAAAAGTCTGTTGTAGTCTACATAGTTTCAAAAATTCGACTTCCTTTTAATTTCTACTCGAAAGAACTGAACGCACGTTCCTGTGAGCATCAAGGCAACTATTTAGTGTCTAGGAATTCTAGTTTTTGATAAAAATATTTTCATAGATCATAGATTCATAAAATATTCACATATACTAAAATAATCAAGCTAAAAGCAATTTTGATTATCCGAGTACTCTATATTCTAACCACATTCTCTCTTTAATTTGCAAGAGTGGTTATAAGATTATGAGGGGAAAAGATTTGAGCTAATTTTAGGCATTTTTCATCAACAACATTATTGGACATTCAGTTTTTAAAAATTGAAATGCTTGAACTTTTTTAAATGCTCTTTTGCTCGTTTGATATTATCGTATTGAGCATGCCTTTAAAACAGAATCCTTTTCTTTGAGGGTTGTGCTTAAAAAATTGTAAGCAATGATTAAATATGAAAATTCAACATTCATTGCTGGAAAGTAAATCTTTGAGTACTTCAAGAGACTATAAGAATAAAAGAATTACTCTGTCATTTAAAAAAGCTTTTAAAACGGTTACACTGTGCTTGAAACATCAACATCCACACTCGGAAAGTGAATCTTTTGGTGTTTCAAAAGACTGAGAAAAAAAGAAAGTAATTACAATATCTTTTTTTAAAAAAAAATTTAGAAATCTTGCAGTGCTTAAAATCTGAAAAATCAACATCCACTCTCTGAGAGTGAATCTTCGTGAACTTCTCTTCTAGAGCTGATAACAAAAAAGCTATTACACTCTCGTTTCAAAATTTTTTGAAACACATTGCACTGTGCTTATAATCTAAAAATTCACCCCCAACTTTTCGAAAGTGAATCTTTGAGTACTTCAAGAGACTGATAAGAAGAAAGTGATTACAATCTCGCCTCAACTTATTAAAAGTATTGTTCAATAACAATAACCGAAGAAGTCATCTACGGCAAAATGTTATTTGTTTCATTTCGCTGTCTACCTCTCCTCTCCCTTTAGATAGAAATCGTTGCCATCATTTATCGGGATCATTTTATTTGGGGAATGAACGAAGAAAATGACCATTGGAAGAAAGAAGTGTCGGAGAAATTTGGGGATGAAAAACGGTCATCAACGATGTCTCTGGCTTTTGGAAGAAGAATTGTCGACTCTCATCCAGGGCCCTCCAATTTTCTACGAAATGAAACCCCATAAAGCATCCGACAGAAGCGAACGAAGGAATGGGGGAATGAGCGAAGGGATAGAAAGAATAGATATATAATGGTAGAAGAGCAACATCCGGAAGACACAACAAGAGACAGATAAGCGTTACCGGGCGCCATCTGTGGAGAAGATTCACTAATGTCACAAAAGAGATCTTGTAATGGGCTTTTTTCCCATTCCATGAAAAATAAAAGAATCACACACACAAACACATAAGGGGAGGATGGAGAATGTACGGATGCTACCTGCTCTTCTCCTACCGACGGATATTTCTAGAACTATTCCCGGCAAACTTTTGTTAATAACATATTTATACGCGTCGACAATGCGCTCTAAGCTGTGGATCAAATGGAAAACGTCGATAAGGAGGGATAAAGTTAGATAGCTCCTCTACGGGAGTCTACAGGGGCTTAGTAATTGCTTCTAGAAAGCAACCGCTTATTTTATTTCTCATACAACCAAGCAAACAATATCGAGGATTAAATGCCAAGCGGGGGAGGGAGGACTCGAAATTCTGGGACAATACTGAAGCTCAAATTTTTGAAACGATGAAGATCTGTCTTTTCTTGCTGCAACGATGTCGTTAGTAGGTGGTTTCTAAATTTGCAAACAAAAATGTTTATATATTTTGAATAAAAACTTAATCTGATTGTTCAGATCTAAATACATTGTAGGAAATATTGTCGATTATCGCATGCTTGTAACGGTAAGACATTAGTTCAAAGCTTGAAAATAGCCAATGAATCCACTCCATTAAAAGAAACCTAACAGAATACTAAAAGTAAACTGGCAGTGTCTTAAGTTTCGCGGAATTTTTTTTAAAAATAATATTATGTAGGGGAGACCATGTTTAGTTGTTACAACTTTTTTCAGTATTTTTTTTACAATAAACTATTTTAAGTATATAAATGTGTGAAACTTTAAAATGCATCTAGATTGTTTATTACTCATAACATATTTAAAAAAATGATTAGAAGCCACAACTTCAAAATATTTAAAGTCATTTGAATGTATGTACATTGTAACAACTTACCCCACCACGGGGCACACAACCGTTTCTCTTGAGCACTTTCCCTGCTACTGACTGCAAGCGCTCCAGTGACCGTCAGGGAATGCAGATGGGTGAGTGCTATCTTCTAGTGCTAGGAAAGTCAGTTTCTTCCGGCGGTTAATTTTAAATTCGAATGTGACAACTTACCCCGGTCTCCCCTACACGTTTTATCCCCCGAATTTACTATTAAATTTAAAAACGTCATCATGGAACGAAATTTAATGCTTCGTGCTTCAACTTGATACTCTGTAATAATGTATGGACGTAGGACATCAGGGAAATTAAATAAAAAAATATTTATTCTATATAAATTCGTAGATATTTTACTAACTATGCTTATAAGAGTAAAGTTAAATCTTGTTTTGGAAACAAACATTACTCAACTAAGATGAAAAACCCACGAACAAAGAAAAATTACGAAGACGGTAAGAAAAATTAAATCTTTAATTTAAATTTAAAAAAAAATAAATAAATAAAAAATGTCCGCTAAAAAGTATTGTTGGAATCCAAAACCTTAAAATTAGTCCAATTCATTTAAAGAAATCGTTTAATCCAAGACATGAGTTAAAAATCATTTTTAATCAAACAAATCTTACACACAAGAGATTATAAGATTATTTCAGTATTTTCCCCCTATGGTTTCGGTTCTGAACGTAATAATAGTAAGATTAACCTTAATCGAATTTGTAATCCTTGCGAATTTTTCAAAGCTCTAGTTTAGGTCTTCCTTTGTTGTATGATTTAGAAATAGACAAAAAGATTTGATCTAATAATCCATTTTCTTAATCTGTGTGCAATGAAAATGTCATTAGTCAGTGAAATAAATTCAACTGTAGCATTTTTCAAAATTTCAATTATGAGTTCTAGCCTTTATAAATGTTTGAATATACGTATGTAGGTGTGAAAATAGAAAAATGTAGTTTTTTAACTCAAAATTTAGAGCATAATGTCTTAGTTCTAAGGTTTTAAATCATTTTTCATATATTTTACAAATATATGAAAGTAATATTGATGATAAGTTACCAACGTTAACATGATAGGACACAATAGATTTTTTTTGTACCGGGTGGGTTCAAAGGATTCCCCTGACTTCAAAACAGCATGGTTCCGAAACGATTGCATTTATTACAATAAGTGATAAAGAGAAAAAAATATCTTTTTTTTTTGTTTTCTGCTACGAATGTTCGATGTGTGACTACCTCTTTTATAGCATACGTCCAGTCTAATCCAGTTCCTTTCATACATTTTGAAGCATCACTCTATGACTCTATGGTTCGTAATGCTCTACAACTTTGTAGAATGAGAGACACTCTGTTAAAAATTCGCGATGCTGCACCGATGCATACATGAGGTTCTTGTGGTGTTTTTGGCATCGGTAGTTGATAAACGGTATCTTTAGCATAGCCCAATAAAAGAAATCACACATCGTGTGGAACAAACTAGATTACGGAAAATTTTCCATGTCGGCAAGTTTGAATTTCGACCAGCAAAACCACGTCTGTAATGCATGTGACGCTATTTCGACTGAGACATTGCCACACGTACGTGTAAATTTTTCTGCGACTACGCCACTTTATTGCTGCAAAAGGCGGCTATGTTGAGATCATTGTTGTTTAGTTTTTCGGCTGCCAGCGTCGTCTGGTGATGTCATTTTGAACTATTTGAACGCAATGTATTTTTCAAAATGCATTGGTTTTTTAATAAAAAAAATGCTGCGAATGGCGCATTTCTGTCTGAAACTGTGTTGTTTGTGTATATGTTCAAAATGGGTCACTCATTTATTGGACACACTGTTATATATATATATATATATATATATATATATATATATATATATATATATATATATATATATATATAAAGGTTGGGCCGAAAAAAAATATTTCCGAGAAGCAAATTTATTTATTTATAAGCCAAACATCTTCATATTCATAGAGGACTGTGTGCCAAGCCTTGCCTCCGAACACACACCGTTAAGATTTACAGCACAAGAAAGTAACACATAGCACACCGGCGGGAATCGAACCCACGACCTCCGGCTTAGAAGACGACGCTTCTACCACATAGCCACGGAGGCCCCGAGAAGCAAATTCTAATAGCAAAAAAAAGTTGTGTATTACCATCCTAAACATGAGAAAAATAATTTAAAAGACTAATATGTTTATCTTCAGATCGCGCATTGGCAGAAAGTTTGAAAAAAAAAAAAGATGAAAAATGTTTAATTTTCAAATATTTTTATAAAAATCCAAATGTTCAAAATTTTTGTTCTAAAAACGTTCACATTCTTCCTTTTAATATTTTTTTTCATCTATCTTTTAAAATATTTACATCCCTTTGCAGTTTTTAGTCCATGAAGAAGCCGCAAAGTTACTTGAAACTGACCAAAAATCGACGTTTTTAACTTTTCTTCCACATTGCAGTATTTCTTCTTTTAGAGCCCAGTTCTGTTTTTGGTTTACAACAAATGTGTACTATACAGTTCTTGGCTGAAATTATATTTTAGTGCATTAACAACCCAGAACCCACCACAAGTAGGTGGTTGCACTTTGTGTTCCACCCTACTATTCTCAAGAAGAATAGGTCTTTACAGGACTTATGTATTTATTAAGTAATTTGCATTCACAATGACTATATTATTTTAAACAAGTTTCTACGTTTTGATCAAAGTTTGAACTTGAACTTACAACTCAGTTTTGGCATTGATCTTTTCGAAAATGAAGTTTTTCAGATAAATTTATCCTGTGTGTCTAATGTCTTACATAAATTTATACAAATTCAATAACCAGTACCCCAATTCTTTCATCTGCCCGAGAACGCAATATGGGAATTTTCAGAATGGCATACCTAAGCTAACGTATAGTTTCTAGATATGATAAAATATCCTTGTTTTCACAACATCACTGAAGTGAAGAAAAGTAAACACGTTGATCAATTAATTAACTGTTACAGTTCGAAGCTTCAACTCTTAAAATTGATGGAAAAAATTCTCTTAGAGGTAGAAGTGTTTCTTGATGGTTAATCTTTTGCGTTAATCCTATTGTAGTTCAATTCCTATATGCTTCGCCTTTAGTCGAATGCCATGATCAATAACAGTTTCTCAACAATAGCAAAGTAAGCATTTCTTTGAATCACCGTTTCCGCGATGAGCATCAGACTCCTGACTTGCTAATTTTGTAACTTTAAATAAAGTGTTTCACGGAAGTTAGTTCCCTTCTTTAAGTTTTAAGTTTATCGAACCATAGAAGCATAAAGCATACTTTTAGAGATATAATTTAAGAGTGTCTTCATTCCATTGTTTGAAAATATACAGCCCCAGTACTCCGTTAGCACGCGTTAACGATTGCTAATGATCGAGGTCAATATCACATTTTCCTTTCTGTATTACATTGACAATATCCATCAAATGCACTTTTGCTCGCTTTTTAACTCAGTTTTTAAAACTTCGTTTTCTTCCAACCGAGTTCTATCCAAGTTAATAATATTTAAATGCACTAAAACAGTTGGAGCTTTACCATGATTCACTCAATGTTCCTCAGTACACTCTGGCTGTTGAAAGGGTTATTAAACCGGCTAGTGAGTCGGTAGGTTGGGTATTTTGGGATGAGGATATGAATTTATGTGAAAACTTAATACTTGCTACCATCAGTGCAAAAATTAAGTCACATGCTTACAAGTACAACTTCTAAACTTGATTCAAACGTAGAAATTTGCTTAAAATAATATAATCATTGTGAATGCAATTTTTTTTACAAATGTATAATTTTTGTAAATAATTAATCTTCTTTTATATTGTAGGACACAAAGCGCAACCACCTACTTGTGGTGGTTTCTGGGTTGTAAATACAATAAAATTAAGTTGCATTTCCAGCCAAGAACTGTATTTCCCACATTTATTACAAAAAAAAAATCTATAACTAAAAGAAGAAATACTGCAGTGAACAAAATAAGCTAAAGACGTCGACTTTTGGTTACTTTCAAGAAACTTTGCGGCTTTTCGTGAAATAAGAACTGTAGATGAATGTAAATATTTTCAAAGATATATGAAAAGAGTTTTAAAATGAAGCATTTAAACGGTATTCGAACAAAAATTTTGATGATTTGGATTTTCATTTAACAAAATTTAAATGACCGTTTTTATTTTTTATTTTTTAACTTTGCAGCCAATACGCTATCTGAAGATATAAATATTATTATTTTTACATTTTTTTCCATGTTAAGGATGGCAATACACAACTTTTTTTTTTTTGCTATTAGAAGTTGCTTATCAAAAATGTCCCTTTTTACAGCAAACCCTAATATATACATATAGATATAACTAAAATCATTTTTCGGCGATACAAGTAATACAAAACAAAATATTTGCATCCGGCTATAAGATAATTATTATGAAATAAATGAAACTTGGCGAAAATAATTTGTGGGAACAAACCTACAAACAAAAGCAGTTTCAAACAATATTAAATTCATTTCAAGAGCTCATTTTTCCAAAGTGAGTACTGAAGTGCAAGTATTTTGTCTTGGTTGTTTTAGTGTCACAAATATTTACTGTTATAATGGATTGATTTGTAGCTATATTATTGCGTACGTTAAATGATTTGTCAAATTAGCAGTAATAGAGTGTTTTTAACAGTTAAACGAAATATTTTCTGAAAAACTCGGCAATAAATAATGCAAATATTTTCCATTTTCAAACGAAAATAGCATTGGATTTCACTCTTGCACAAGAGTGTAATTTTTCATTCATATATTGAAAAGAAAAAAATAATTATGTAATGATACGTTCAACCTTAACACTTTTATTTTTTAGTTCCAACGCATATATTGCGCAATCCATATTTAAGAACAATCTTGTAAAAAAACAATAACTAGATGTACTGAACCACCACAAACTGCATCGCTTATTTTTAGAGAAATACCTTTAAATCTGACATAGCCCGACCCCGAAATCCATAAATCGGCGTCAATTTCTGTCTTCCACCTCGGTGTGGCTATTGCTCAGACAATTGTAGCGAGATCAGGCCCCCTTTGGCTGGTAAACCCGTTACTAGAAAGGGCCCGAGCGCCCTTAGGTTGCAAACATCTCTTATCTCCTTTAGTTCCTTTTTCTGATCAATATCGCCGACGATTGTAATGGCAACATAAGCGCTTTCTCCGAGCCACCTGGCCAGAGGGACTTTCCACACATTGTATTATTCTAGAACTACTTCATAACTTTTATACTCTTAAGATGAGATCCAAAAAAAAAAGAAAGACAAAAAAATATCTGAATAATAATCCGGGGTTTAAATTGAATTTACTGTATTAAATAGCTTAAGTAATATATTCATTAACGAAACCTAAATCCATATGATTTTATAATTAATTGATGATTTATGTACTTTTAAAACGAATTAAAAAAAAAAAACAAAACATTAACAAGCTCATCCATGAAGTTTTCAAATTTAAAGATTAAGAACAAAAGACATTTTTCTCGTGATATTTTATTTTTTTTTCTCTTTTGATTTATGTTTAAACTGCCAACTCCTTTAGAAAGTATTGTCTTGCTTCACAGCCAAGTGAATGAAAGTCATTGAAGTTTGATTTCTGTAAATTATGCTATTAAAATAAACTATTTTTTTTTTTTTGTATTTACAAAGAGCAAAAGTAAGGAAAGTGAATTAGTACAAATAAGAAGCTTGTGCACCGAAATTTTAAGAGATTAATTTTGAATCAACTTCTCCAGGGGTGCCAACCCAAGAGCGAAAGCACCTCCCCCCCCCAAATATCGTGAAGCCCCCAAAGTAAAAAAAACCCTCAAAAACCCCCTCCTTATAATTTCAATGACGCAATCTGCACCATTACCCCCCCCCCCCAGGTGGGCACCCCAGACTTTTCAGCCAGGTTCAAACTCGAAAGTTCAGCCAGGCAAACAAAACACTAATAACGTATCCGGTCCTGAAATGCAATTTGGGGGGGTGGGGGTGCACCCTTGTTCATAGGGGTAGGGTACCCCTGTCATAGGCAACAGGCAACACTTTCCCGAGAGACTCCCATCTGGTAAGTCACACTGTGACAGAAACTAGGGGCTCCTTGGGGGTTATGTTATGTCATAGGCAACAAAAGCAAAGCCAATCATTTGCTTTAACTGAAGACCATCCCTTACACAAATAATTTTTAGTCCCGTATAACATCATTTACATGAATGAATCAAATGAATCAATTAACCAGCGTTTTTGAAACACAAAAAATTGCAAATTACTGCAGACACGCGTTTCTGTGTTACAAAGAACACCTTTTTCAATGCAAAGAAGTGTGAGCTCCTGGATGAAATGTCATCCGAGAAAAGCAACACGGTGGAACAAGGAGACAGTATAAATACCAAAAAATAGAATTCAACAGAACAAAAACTCATTTGCATAAGTTATAATTGAAATAGACTTCCAAATGAAGGTAAGACAAACATGAAAATACGGCTTCCAATCCACGGTTTCGCAAACGATAATTTTTTACATAGTTGTCTTTAACTTGAGGATCGTTCAGTATAACCAATTCTGTGGGCCAATGACCAGAAATAGAGACGGCTTCCCGTTCTATATCCTTGAATAATGCGGAGAAGAAATCTCCTGATTCGTCTTAGAAGCTTACAATTTGCTTTCTTTCTGAAGGAGTCTTCCCAAGCTTTTGAAGCATAAGAAATAAATAGAGCATTATTTTAGCTATAAATCAGTTTAAGAGCATAAGTTTTAACACCAAGGTGTCTTTAGAAATTCGCAATAAACCGAGAATAACTCTTACACATTAACTGGAAACATAAGACATTTAAAATGTACAACATTAATGACAATTAGTAAATAATGAAAAAATAATTAGAGTTAAAGATTCAAATATTTACATTCATATATATACATGCAAGCTTTAATTGTTTATGAACCAAACTCGATTTAAAGAAAAAAAATATAGTTGTGCCCCTGAAAACAAATAATGTGGTAGAAGCATTTCCAATTACTAAAAAAATCTGGGCATAGATCGAAAAATTAAATTGCTTCATTCAGTCGTATGAAGTTCGTCGCATTTAAACGGCAGCGTTCCATTATTGTCACTAAAGCATGTCCAATGAATAAGTGACGAAGTTGGAACTTTCCGCGGGCGCGTATGTCATTGTTTTATTGGAGGAATAAAAAAAGCTATCGCTTCGGCCCTGGAAATGAACATATATCTATAAAAGAACTGTGACATGATTAGGGGCAATAAATTTCTGACCTGAAAAGGTTTTCTATAAAGGCGAATAACGGTAACCAAAATTCTGTTAATCTACGACGGTTGCTATAGTGACGAGGTTGTTCGAGTCACCAATCCAATTCTGTTTCTGCCTTTAATAGCCCTTTGTGACGCTCGAGTCACGAAACCTCGACCAAAGTGGGACCTCAAACCCATTACACGCACGATTCGGAGCTTGCATTCAGCGGTAGCATGCTTCTCAAATCGTTTCGATTAAGAAAATTAATAAACTCGAGTCCCGATAGCTTTGCGCCTCACCGTTTATTGAAATCTCGAATGGCCTTTGATTTTTGGCCAGATAAGGAGTCGATTTATTTAATCGTCTAATTTTATAATAAAGACATGATCTACGTATTGTTTAGAGGAATAAATATGTTTAAATCTAACTTATTTGTTCTTTGGTGATTTTTATGTTCTTGTCATACGTGCATAAAATTAATTAGTCATTATGTTTTGTAGAAATGTTAGCCTTAAATTTGCACCACATAAATTGTTTTACATTGACTTTTGTCAACGCTATTGCGTGCCACTTAGCATCTTAATTGTACTCGTGAGTAACTTCTTAATGAGTCAATATCTTAAATATAATGACCATAAGGTTTTCCACTTTTATGTCGAAAATAAGTGACACAAAATGGCTGTAGCATGCAGTACAAGATGACTAATTAGAATTTGTTTAAGACTTTTTTTATGTGTGTGTGTGTGTGTGTGTGTGTGTGTGTCTGTTTTTTCTTTTTTTTTTATTTGTTTGTTGTACCATATCGTCGCCTCAGAGCAACAGTAGGATATTTTAGTGTTATTCATAAGATTAGATGTCTTACTGTTGCTCTGAGGCGACGATAAATGCCTCAAAGCCTGGACTTTGTTTGAATAAAGCTCACGGGTACTCAAATCCTGTATTATTTTTTCAATCTTATGTGAAGTTTTATAAATTAGACGGAATTCAGTTCTTTTACATAAAATAAGACATAACGAAGCTAGGACTGCCGGTTGTTGTTTTAGAAATGTAACCATGATTAAAACTATGTGAACATTAATTAGTATTTAGGTAAGTTAACACTTCATTTTAAATTTGAGTTGCATGATTATTTGCAATGTTACATTTTGTTAAATGCATGATGTAATGACGTCTGCATAAAGTCATTGTTTTTAAGTCTAAATTTTTGTATGATTTGCAGCAATTTGTGCTTCGAGTCACAGAACCAAAAATACAAAATGAACCCACTTCTGTGCAACACAAAAAATACAAGTTGTAAAAACTTCGCCCTAAAAAGCTATTTTTGTATGTTTGTAGTTAGTATATTTTGTATAGTATACCGACATTACAAAAATTGTGGATACATAATTTTGCAATTACATGGATGAAACAGTATCCTTTAAACTAAGATCAATTAATTTTTGTCATTTTGCATGTAACTGTAAGCAAGCAATAATCGGCCGATAAGTGAACTATTATCTTAAAAGATCTAACAAGTTACAATATGTAATTTTCATGTTCTAAATAAATAACACAGAATGCATTCTTTCAGATGAAATGTAAAATTTCCAATCAAAAAGATTTTGACGACTATCTTGTTTTAATAATCAACTATTCTTGTTTTAATATGTATTAATGAATCAACAATTAATTTACAATGAGATTCAGATATAATGGTCGATGATATTTTCTAACTTATGAGGGACAAGTCTAAAACATTGAAAACCTTTATTATTATCTATTGTCTTACTTTACGTCTTATGTATATATTTAGACGCATATTTATTTCTACATGCTGCCTCAATGTAATATTCTTTTAAAAGTATTTATTAAATTAAGCACATAAAGGAGTAAAATATGCAGCGTCATACTTGCTCCTAATCATTAGTATTACTTTACTTACTGTTACCCAAATCAGCACGGAATTTCAATTTTCATTGGAACATTGTAACTAAAGTTTTATTTTTGCTTTGGACTGCTTGAAATCTCTTAGAATTTATTTATTTACTTATTTTGCATCTTCGTTGTTTTTTTCTTTTTAGTTGCTTGCTGACTGAAGCTAAAAGTACAAGATATAGATGTGAAATTTATTTTTTAAGTACTAGAAATTAAAAGTGATTCAGTACGGAGTACAAAAGTCTAGTAAGGACTTTTTCTCTTGAGGCTCTTTTCCCCAAAGAGGAAAAGGTATTTTTTTATTTAATTATATCTTTTTAATGTACGAAAATTATTTTTGAAAATATTCCAGCTGGGGCATCCAATTAAAAAAAAAAATAGTTAACATTCTTTATTACCACATTTTTTGTTGGTAAAGTTAATGACAACAATTGTCAAATTAAACAGTTAGGTGAACTTCATAAACAAACTGAAAAGGTTTATTTAAAGTTCTCATTCATTTAGTCTTCTCTGAATTATCTAAAAAAAGGAATTGTCTAAAAGAGAAAATGAATTGATGAATGGTCGTAGAAAATTTTATTCCACTAAATGAAAGTACTTAAAAGACAAACCGAGCGTTGGTTTAAATGATTTATTTGAGTAACAAATTACCTTTATATGTAGCCAAATAGCAATATAAAGCTTTTAATAAATTTCTACCCACAAATAAGAAAATTTCTAGTTACATAAGGTATTGTTATATTGACACTTAAAAGCATTTCGTTCTTTCCTACAACAAAACAGTTTTGTATCATCGTATATATTTCCAATATAACCGGTCCATTTTCCAGTATCAGAATTGTTTCTTAATACAACAAAATCAAAGAACAAGCCCCGAAGCTATAAGAGAAAGGATATGTTTGCATAGCCAAAACCAACAGAATCAGAACAAATTTCGAGAATTCCGAAATCCTCAAGCAAAAGATAAAAATTTTAGTTTCATCTGTAGCTTCCCATTAGGACGTATTTTCCGAAGTGACTTAAATAAATGATAGCGATACGCTGCAGTCATTTTAGTGCATTAATACTCTGTTAAAGTGATTAAATGAACAATTTTGTGTTTAGTATCAAAGGCGCTACCATTTTGCGCTGCGTAAAAATTGTTTTCAATATTTATTTCTTATCTGAATATTGCATGAGAATTTATTCTCGATTGCGGATTCTCTTGAATATTATGCAGTGGGGCTTAGGAGAATGTTACTGTGGTTTTCATGACATAATTATATGTTTTTATTATTGTAACCTTATATTAGAAATTACAAAACGAGGAGCGCAAACTCAAGGATCAATAAATAAATTAAAATTTATTGTATATATATTTCAACTATATTTGAGTCATCATCTGTTTAGATCTGCTTTAGGTGTTAGTTCTTTAAAATAATTGATCATTTGTTTTCCTTTTTGTTCCCTTATGTTTTCTAAAAATTGTTTCAAAATTTTCTTCTTTTTTTTGAGTAAGTTTATTCAGATTTAATTACTCATTAAATGAAAAGCAGTTTTTCTTAGTTTGAATAATATTTAATTTAAACTATTTTTTTTCTTTTTTAATTGTTTTAATAAAATTTTTGCGATACAAATGAGCCACGTTAGTTGAAGAAAAATGAAATAAATTAAAATCTACAGTTCAGTTGATACGTCATTTGTTTCAGACTTATTATGTTTAAGTAGTTCAAATTTGTTTGCGATATTAGTTATCTAAATTTCTGCCAATAATTTTTCACTTTAATTTTTCGTATGTTTCAAGAATCATTCCTTGGTTATCATTTAAAATAAAAAATAAAATAAAATAAAAATTGAATAAATAATCAAACAAAAATAGAAGAAATAAAAAAAATAATCGTGTTTTTTTCCCTATTTTAAGTAAGTTTATTCTGAATTAATTGCTCATAGAAAGATTTAAAAAAGAAAATAATATTTCTTTTTTTTTAAACATTGTTTAATTTAAAATGCTTCTATTTTGTTCTCCATATTTGCACAATAAGTGACTTACAAAAAAAATGTAATTTAATTTGCCATGCCCCTTTATTTTAACACGTACTACGTTTATTATTATTATCATCATCGTTGTAACTATTATTACCGATGTCGCCATTGTTCGTTGGGGTTGCAATAATTTTTTTCCAGTTAAAAGAAGCAAATTGAGTTAAAATAATTACTTATACTTGTCTGAATGAAACCATGCCGGAACGAATACATTTCAACATTTTTGAACTCTGACTTCCAACAATTCTTTTGTGTGTTTTTTTCTTTTTTATGTGGAAAGGATGGGGAGTGCTATTTGTGTCAGAATACTTCATAAACTTCAATGAACTTTTGTTTTATAACTTTTTATGTTTATTCTTAGTATGCAAAGCATATAAGTAACACATTCATACAACAGAGAAAGCATGACATTATAACGTGTCAAAAGCTCATTTTCGAGACGTTATAATATCATGAAAAAAATCAAGCTAAGCAAAAAGCTATCTTTGAAAAATATAGGAATGGACATGTGGTTTTCAAAACGTTAAAAATGTGTCAGTGCTGGTTAAAAAAAAAAACAGTTTTAAAAAAATCTATTTTCGTCAAAATTAAAGAGTATACTTAAGAAATGGTTATTCTTAACCGTTGAACATAAACCAAATTAAAACGCATCTCATCCCAAAAAAGATCAGTAATTTTAAACTTAACGAGTTTCAAAAAAAATGTATGTTTACCAAATGCAAAATAAACTAGATTCAAGGAATCAAGTTATAATCCCGTTGCGCACAGGTTAAAGCGTGAAACACATATTTTCTAAAATGCTAAAATGTTTACTAAAATTAACTTGCGGCTTTTGAAATGTCTATCTTCAGGAAATGCAAAATAAACTGCTCCAGCTTATATTTGAGATCCGGTTTAACTACTGAAGCACGATTTGAAAGCGGGAATTATCTTTAAGCTCGCGTGCGTCGATCAAGATATGCTACAACCTGAAACTCGATATTTCACCCCGAAATAGTCCCAGGCCATCCTTCTGCATGTATCAAAAAGTCTCTAGAGAAGCTAATAGTTAATTCCACTAGCAGCTGGTTGAGGAACGAAATCCTGAAGCAACGGAAGGCTACAATTATAGCTTAATTTGCGTCTAAACAAAAAAGATTGTAAAAAGTGGGAAAAACCGGGTAACAACTTAAAGGTTGACCTTTACCTCATTCATGAACGCCCATCGCATTAAAGGACTACAATTATTCTTTACCCTACCGTACGCGAAGAGGTTCACTAAAAAAGTAAAGAAAAGGGGAGACAAAAAGGGAGCGTGAGAGAGTTAGATTCAGAGGGACCATATATACATTACGAGTGGATAATTTTTCAATTTGTAGCCCCACGTTTCATCTCGCTTATGGGGAAAATTAAAAAAACAAAAAGCGGAGTGCATATGAATGTGTGATGTAGCTAACAACATTAAATCGTACTTACGAGATAATATACTACTAAATGTCATCATTTTTTTTTCTTAAATATCTGGTGTATTCGTACGTTAAAAAAACTTTTCAATAAAAATCACTTACTTGTAGTTTCCAAAATGATACAATATACTGTTTTTAATAGATGGGTAGGGGTGACAAAAGCTGCTTGCAGGTCGGCAGAGTCGGAGAGTCGGAGTCAGAATGATTTTGGGGTACAGGAGTTGGAATCGTAGTCGAGAGTTGAAGGTTTGAAATTCCACTATTCAGAGTCAAAGTCGGTCATTTTCCCTAAGAGTCTGCAACTCTTTCAGTGCTTGAGATGTCGAAGTCACAGTCGGAGTCGGATGATTTTGACGTAAAGTAGTTGGAGTCTGAGTCGAGGGTTTAAAATTCCAAGAGTCGCAATAGGGGTCTTTTCTTCTAAGAGTCCGCAACTCTTCCAGTGCTTGCGGAGTCGGGGTCAGACTGATTTTGACGAAAAGGAGTGGGAGTCGATAGTTCTTCCTCCGACTCCTCAGGCCTGGCTGCATGCCACACTTCATCCTACAAAAGTTTGATTTTCACTTGAAAACAACGTGAAAAGAATGAGATGAAATTTAAGCACAACATTTTTCGCAAAAGAAATCTTACATAATTATAAAAACATCTACAGTTAAAGAAACATATTTATTTTTTCCTTTAGAGGTTACTTCTTACGTTTCACACACCAAATCAAAGTTGTTATGAATAGAAAAAAAATCAGCAAATATGTGTTCAGCAAATATGACTAGTGGATAACCAAGAGATAATTTAATAAAGCATTTCATTGAAAATGCAAACTTGTTTATGCATACGCCCTCTCATTTATTAGCGACATAATTTCAAATTTAAAAGTATCAAAAATCACAACGCTACATTGTTAAAACTTGTGGACCATACAATGTCGATTCCTCCCAGAAAACCTTGGGTTTCAGCATTTTGAAAGCTACAAAACAACTGATCAACTATATTATTTTCATAATGTGGAACTTTCTGCTTTTTCCAGAATGAGGTTGAACTTAATCTTAAATTTTAGGGACACCAAATCAGTCCAGAGAAATTTTTCAATATAGCTTGAAATTTTCAGCAAGGGGCTGATCATTAAATGTTTTACGGCATAATAATTTCGGACAGCTGATTTCATATTAGCTAACAATGGAATAGCTGGAAAAAAATCGAAAGTGATACATATGCATATAAATACGAGATTTTTCGAGAGACTTGAAAAGTACGAGATCTTCATAAAAAGCCCATTTTTTGTTAAACTAATTTAACACTGGTTCTTATTTAGAAATAATTTCAAATATTGATAGCATCAAAAACTACAAATGGTATGTTTTGCCTACAAATGGTATGTTGCTTGGAAAGTAAAAGGGTTATTTTTGTTGTTATGTTTATTATTTAGATATAAAATGTTTCGTCAGGAATTTAGCTACAATTAAAAAAAATATATGATACAAAATCAGCAATTGTAGACTATGGCCCGTTTTTCTGTCGATACGCGAGATCTTCCTTATTCCTTTGGCAAATTAATTTACCCCTCATTTTAAAGCTTATCGTGCCTACTAATGACGAAAAATAGACCCACGGTCTAAAAATTTACCACTTCTTTTAAACTTGAGACTTAGAATCATCTAAGTAGAGTTCCTTTAATAGATGGGACAATTTTTCGATAGATATTATAACGGAGCATGAATTGTCATAAGGGAGGACCGAGTAGCTCATCAGTCATTTTCTTCGCTTTTTTTGACTCCATGATGCAGTGTTTTGTTATTATACAGCTAAATTCTTTAAGCATCCTGAACAATGACAGAGTATACATTTTTAAGTCATTATCGAGTTCTTAAGTTATTGAGTCCACGGCAGGAGATTCTACCTGCCGAATATAAGAAATTTTACATAGGGTGTTTTTACGTGGTATTCTTACTCCAGGACTATAAATTTCGACATCAAATCCTTCATGCGGGTCAGCCAGTAGAATATTATCATACTTTATAAAATAGGAAAATTAATTAATATACCGAATGAAATTAGCAGTCAAATTGCAATCACCTTCCATGGTTACATGAGAGTGCATTCATAATACAAAAATATCATGAACTTAGGAAGAAAAATCATTTGCTAAAAACTCGCAGTTTTATGATTGCTAAAAGGGTTTCGTGTAGCCGCGATACACGTAATTTTTTATAGTTTTTTCGTGAGCTAAATTTTCCTTAATTTTTATTAGTCCGCAGAAGTAAAACGTTTACTTCTTAATTTATTATTTGCTTCATTATCTTTCTTTCTTTATTTCTTCCTTTTTTTATGTGTAAAAGTAACGTTTTCACTGTTAATGTAAAATCTGTAACAAATGTTGAAATGTTTTCTCTCAAGTTAAAACCCAATTCATGACTTCTTTTAAAAGCTGTAAATGCGTTAAATGCGTATAAAATACTTAAGCAGGCATTTAAGCTTAAGTGAGAAATACTTCATCGACTTCTTCCAGCAATAGCTTGACGACATCTGGAAAAATTATTTAACCGCAGGCTTCGTTCCCAATGTGTGGTTAAGTGTATTTGAATTGTAGTTTTATTAGATCATTTTTATAACCTTTTTTTTTTAAGAGAAAGTTTTTAACAGTTTTGATGACTCTCAAGGTGATAAAACTCTGTACCTTCTCTCATTGAAGAAGATTTAATTTTATCTTGTTATTTTTCAAAATAACAAAGATTGAAATTTTACTCTAATATAGAACAGAGAAACATTGATTTTGGCGTTTATAAAATTTGTTTCAAATGGTCAGAAATTATTTGCATTTGAAGCCACCTGATAAAAGTTTTTAAAATACTAATTGAACTTTTCAACCTTCCTCTAGCCTTGAAAGCTAAGAAGATGGAATTTCAACAATACAAGTTCACAATTGCAGAATACTTATGTAATAATTCATATATATCTTTTTCTGTTTTACCTCAGATTTTCAACCAGTATTTGCAGTTGAAGCAATATAAGTATTTCTATATTAATCTTTTAATGTTTCGATTAAACTCTTATATTGTTTTAAAATGCCAAAAGTTCAATTTCTAATCTTATATGAGTAAAAAATAAATAAAATAAAATAATCGATAGAGTTTCTCCACGTTGCCTCTAAATGGACAAAAAATCATTCACACTTAGAGTCGCTGAATTAGCGTTTCACCTTCCTGAAACAAATTCATCCGTTTAATACTGAACTTTTTATCATTACCGTTACTAAAATTAATGATAGATCTTGTTTGATTTCTGGGGGAATGGAGGCAAGAAAATAAATCAAACGTACCTAAAAATACATGAAAAATTCATTATAATTTGGCTAGAAAGAGTCTTCTATTCAAATGGCAGATTTATTACTATCTTCTGGAAGGCTTTTGTTCTAAGAAATAACAGGTAATTGAAAATGATTGAATGCGAGCTGTACCATCTTGAGGAAACTTGTAGCAGCCACCTAAGCTTGTTTTTCAGTGTCTTGTAGAGCAGGAATTTGAGTCACGACATTTTGTGAAGCATCTCACGTGCCAGGATGCCTTGTCTTCTGCCCGAACCGACAATTAGTGGCAGACTGGCTATTAGCGTTTTGGAAATTGTGTGGAGCTTCATGATGGGTAGTAGCTCACGATTTGCTATTGAGGAACGTTGCGTGAGGGTTCAAGTTGAGTTCTTGATCTCCCTCTGGTACGGGAATTTCGAAGTCAGAACATAGAGCCGAAGTAGCTGTCAACGCGGCAATTTGTCTATTTGGCTGACTCCCGAAGTGTCTACAGTAGTTGGATGTTTCACTTTTGAAGCTGTCTATTTAAGGGGTTTCTTCTCCCCCCTTTCAATAATAAATAGAGAAAAAAGAATTTGAGAAAGGTTTACTTTTCTCGAAAAAAGGAAACTGAAATGCATGCCTGTAAGCAGATCTCTTTCTTGAAACTCACGAATTTGTCATCATCTTGTATCGTCCTTTTGTGTGAGGCTTGTAGGTAGCTATGAAACCTTTCACCTTACACATTGCAAAAGAATATATGAAATAAATCTTTGTTTTCTGTGGGAAAACTAATTGCTGAAGGACGTAGGAGTTGGTTCCTTGTGTAACTCGTTTAACCCTTTAAGAACAAAATGAGATATATCCCCCCTAGGTTCAAGTGCATGTAATAAATTATCGAATACAAGTAATGTGTGTATTTTTTCATATTATTGATGTACCAGAATCTGTATATTAACCAAAAAACACACTTTTAAACATATATTTTTTTTCTTTTGAAAGCATATCAAGCTTTACTATTCTACTTCAGAATTTATGATTTTCAAAGGGTTAAATGAGTCAGTTAACAATATCATAGCGTAAATCAAATTGCTACTTCCTCTTCCAATGCGACATAAACTGATGTGATGAAAACTAGTCATTTGATGCACTGTGGCTACTTATGGAATTTAGACAACTGAAAATAAATTTCATTTTTGTATCATAGCTTCAATTATTTTTCGTCTCGCCCACTTAATGTCATATGCACCAATATAGTGGAAAAAAACTATTGTTTATCAGAAGAATTTTAGTAGAGGGCAGATATACTAAACTAATACTTTTTAAATCAAATTGCACATACCTCAGCTGGTTAAGACAACACATTTTACTTTATGTTTCAGCATAATTGCACATGAAGTTTCATCGCCACAAGCCTTGGAATACAAGCCAGACTTTGGGGGAAATCCGAGGTATGCAATTTGAATTCTTTCGTTTACGTTACTTTTCTCTCAAGATTTATTTTTATGATGTACTAGCTGCGTCTCCGGGCATTGCACGGTCAGCCTCAAGAATTAAAATCACGTCAAGTGACGTATGTCCAATCATCTGGCTTGAATGAAAAAAAAAAGTGTAAAAACCTGTCACAAAAATGACAATAGTCCCTGAAAATCCAAACTTGGACATTAGTCCCTAAAGATTTACATTCGAATAAGGAAACTTCGTAAATAAAATTAACACTTCCCTGAAAATCCCAGTTCCCGTCAGATTACATCAGGCGCTATCTCGATAGCGACTTAAATTTTGGCTTTGCATATTGTTTTTCACGCTCATTTTTGTACCTAATTATGAAACAAAGGAAGTTCCTCAGCCAATGTAGTAATCATTGAAATGAATAATACAGCAAATAATACACATCATATCCGTTGTTACTCGCATTCTAACAGTAAGTGCTACACCTATTATCTTTAATGTCGCCTGTCCCCCAAAAATTCATTTTTTCAACTATGCATTTTATAATGCTACCTATTTCGTAGTTGATAGTTGTTCTTTACATGACAGTCACATTTTACGTGTGACTACAGCCTATAAGTATTAATGGAAGGGCTTAACTTCTAACAAAAGAAGCGTGGGAGCCCTTCAGACATTTTTTTATGCGTAAATAGCCTAGACTCCCGTCCAATTTGTAAAAAAATACATTGCATTGTAAAAAAGTGCAGAAGCTGAGCTTCCTTGAGTTCCTGTGAATGTTAACCTATTATAGGGTTAATTAACAAAATGAGGTGGAGATTATTTAGATTCGAACAACAGTATCGAATATTTAAATCAATTATTACTGTTCTTTATTTTGCATTAAGAATAACTTTGGTTTGTAATAACATGACAAAAAGAAGAATATGCAATATTTGAACTATGATATCAGTGATTCACGGGCGATATTTGAAGAAAAAAGAAAAAAAAAGAGCCGTATTCATATTTAACCTGATTCTGAATAATAACCCTTTTTGGGATTAAAAGTAGTGGTCCGAAATTTATCACATGAAAGTATATTTCTGTTTATAGCATTAAATGCTAGATTTTTATGTTTACTAGTAGAAATTTAATAAACAAAAAACATTTTTTTCATACTTTCCATGTGCTTTAATAAACGATTTGCGATGACTTACGCTTTAATATTTTTGATTATATAAGGTAAACACACCAGTAGTGGCCAGGGCTTCAGTAGTGGCCACTTCAAGGTTTATGTTTGAAAAAATAGTATTCCATGTCTCCCAAGTGCATCAAACGCACGTTTGAATCGATTGGGTAACTTGGAATCCTATTTTTTGAATATAAACCTTGAAGTGGGCACTACACTGAAGCACTATTAAACATTGGCCCCTACTGGTGCGTTTACCTGACTCTGCAGTAAGTAAAATTACTTTTAATATGCGTCTTATTAACTATTTACAGCTGAGCCCAAATCGTTTTTGATACCCCATAGTACTTATCTAGTATCCCCCCCCCCCCTCCCAATACAGTTACTTTGCAAAAGTGACTCACTTCCAGAAAGAATTAAAAGAAAACAGGAAGTTCTACCCTAGGACCACATATTCTGGGATATTTAAATGATTCATTATTTTCCGCAAGTTTCAGAAAAGTGTACACTGTACACAAAAGTTTCGAATTTTACTTCTGTGTCGAGTAATCCTGTTTTTTAAATCACAAATTTCAGAAAAGTGTACACTGTACACAAAAGTTTCCAATTTCACTTCTGTGTCGAGTAACCTTGTTTTTTAAATCACAAATTTCAGAAAAGTGTACACTGTACACAAAAGTTTCAATTTCACTTCTGTGGCGAGTAATACTGTTTTTTAAATCACTGAAGCAAATAATTCACACTTTGTCTACTATAAAATGCTTAACTTTTTGCTAATGATGCACCCACAATTATCAAATGACTTAGTAACAAAAACTATTACAATTGACAAACTTCGGTACAAAGCAGAAAATCATAGGGGAAGGTTGCCGTCAATGAATCACATAAGTTTTCTTTTTTTTAGAAAGGAAATCCAACTCAAACTCCACTTTAATTGCAGGAACAATTTCTCAGTATATTTCTTTTTTAATAGAAATATTCACTTTCATGATAAATATATACAATAAAGAATGAAAATTAAAAATAAATATTTTAGCAAGTAGTCCATTCATGGCTACCGGTTGCTATGGATGGACAATCGAGTTTCCATCGATGGACCACATTCTCAAATTAGAAAATCAAATCATCAATTACAAATATTTATAACAGGTGATCAATAAACACTATAAATAACAATAAGTTATAGAAAAATAGATTTTTCTAAAATGTTTACTTTTTGGATAAGAGGAACATAAAAAAAATCATAGCACTCACATCACAACACACAGCTATTTTCATCACATCTCGTTCACCACTTGATATATTCACAACCTGTGCAACACTGTTCTTAGCTAATATCTTTTCAACCTCTTTTGAACTGTTGATATTTTTGTTAAATCGATTTTGAAAATTTTCGTTTGACGCAAGATTGTACTTGCTCTCTAAAATTTCAGAGAACATTTTTGACCATTTTATTACTGAAACCAGAAGCTTAAGTCTCAAATTACCAGAGACTATTATTTTTCTCAGCCTCTTGAAAGGCAATTCCCCCAATTTTTCGGAAGTAATTCCAAAAACTTCTTTTCTAGTTTCAAAATATGATTTACTAATCATATTCCCATTTTGGAGGACTTATCTCCTAAATTTTTAATAAGTGACTAAGGTAACTACAAACCGGTTTTATTTTCCATGCGAATGTCTAAAGTTCCTTTCAGGACTCAATGTTGTCGGCAGACTTTAAGGTTCATGCCACCATTTCTCTAAGCTACTGTAGCACGTTACATGCCCTCACTTGTCCACTGGCCATAATTTTTGCAGTTTTTTTTTTGGAACAGCAATAGTATTTGAAAACTGTATTATTATGTTTTAAATTTTTAATCAATTTTATAAAAAAATTGCCTTGAAATCATAATAAAGTATAAGAGTTTTCATGAATTACTGAGACAATCCTTTTCATTGTCAAATTTATTTTCAAACAATTGAGCAGTTTTCAAAGGTAATTGAGCTGAAGTTACAGCAATATTTGGGATTTTCTATGAATGAAACACTTCGTCAGGTGGTCCATTCAAGGAAACACCTAGTAGTGGTACAATGATAGCAACTGCGTCATTTTGAATACTCTTATAAGGTGTTACTGCTGTGACATATCATAATGAAACATGAAGTATAGGGAATTGTACTTGAAAAGGAACTCTTTTAAGTCAATGTTCACGTTTAATTGATCAGTAATATTCAAAGCATGTTATAACTAAATGAAAAGCTCAACAATTAGTAAGATAATGTTAGAAATCATTTCTGACCAATTAACAATATGATTAAATAATTTTAGCTACTTGACAACCCTGCAGTAGACTGTTTTCAGACAAAGGAAGATACTAAAACTGACTACCGTTCTACCCCGCATCATCCAGCATGCCGCAAAATTCGGGGGTCACCAGATTTTCAATAACACTTGCCAGGTCCCTCCAGCCATGCCTGAAAAATCGAGGTTAGGGAAAAAATTAATACTATAAAAAAATATGTTCAGCTTAAAAATATATTTTATTAGTGTTAATAAACAGTTTAATTTTGTAGAAATATTTACTTTACGAATTACTATATGTGATTTGTTATTTTAACAAGAAAATTTTTGTTTAATTACGAATAATTTCATAAAAGTTTAAATTTTAACTAAGTAAGCAAACATTTAAGCAGTAAGTTACCGCCCCTGAACTAGTGCTGAAGAATTTACCATAACTATTCAATAAATAAAAATTAAACTTACCTCTCTAAAAGGAACCTAAAATAATTCATTTAAAAAAATTATTAACAAATCGCAGTAATGATGATCGCTTCTGAATTGATTACTTTAGTGGCATATAATTAAATCCATTAATAATGACCTACCCTAAATAACAAGCACATATTATATGCAACACACATTTGTTTGAAAGAAGGTTACTTTCGGGAGTTATTTATTTATTTTTTCCTTACAGTGGAATTCTCTCTGATTGGAACTGAATGGGGAACTTAACTTTTGTTTTGTTGCAAAATCAACCTCAAATTATCCGGCATGCCATAAAACTCGAATTTCCCGGTATGCTGGTCAACCTCGCTTTTTTTCGGCATGTCGGATAATGCGGGGTAATACGGTACGCGCCTGCACAAACTCTGCTACGGGAAATATCTTCGCGGTCTAGTCATGGAACCGGTTCTTTGACGGCACCCTTTCCCCTACATTCGTTTTGCTTCTGAAAAATGACTTTAAAACCAGTGAAATCTTCAGTCTCCATTTCACAGTTTTTTTCCCCAATAAATAGCTTTGATTTTGATAGCTTTATTGTCTCATGACCACCTCGTTTCCAATATTTATTAATAAAAATTGCGTCCGGAAGGAGCTTTAAAAATGTTTAAAAAAAAGCACGTTTTTGATACATTAAATGATTTACAATTTCATAGGCCATTCAAGAATCTCAAAAGTCCCAAAACTATCACAAATTTCCCCTTTGTGTTAAGTAACCTTGTTTTAGAAATCCCCGATACAATTAATTCCTTTATTATTGACCGATTCAAATTCTTAACATCTTGATAATAATGCACTCCCAATTTTGAGGCAGTGCATTCATTACTTAAAAGACTTCCTGAATCAAACTGATTACTTCTCTTGCTCATATTCCAACCCGACAGCTAACAACTTAAAATTTCTCTCTTAACAACCGAAAACGAACGCTTTGAAACACGGTAATGCCTTTTAAAACGCTTAGGAGTTTTATTTAATCTCCTCTCCTGCAACATAAAAGTATAAGTACCGCTAATTAGTCTTCCTCTTTCCTCCCATGCGGACATCATAAGAGAAATAAGAATCATTTGTTCGGCTAGACATTTTAATTAATCGCTTTCCATTAGAATCAAACCCTGGCACAGACATTAATTTGAGCTTCGGAAACTAAAGAGTTCGGAAACAATGGTATACTTCTCTTGTTTGACACGACGCGGCACTCAAGCTAATAGCAGCGTTAAAGAGGGCACCCTGCTTGATTAATCCTTCCCTCCCCCATGGTCCCCCACCGATTCGCTCACGACAACTTCTGCTAGTAGCAGGATCAGATCCTGATTGGGCGGAGCAAGCCCTGACCCCTCTGCTTTTTACCATCCGACTCACTAAGCTCATCGTTGATGCTACGATTAACTAAGTAAAAATCAAAAGATGTTTAAAAAAAATCCGCCTCTTAACCTCCTACGAGCGGTGCGACTGAATTGGCAATAGATAGCCCCATAATTAATAAAGTTTTCGTGATGCAGCATATTGGCCAATGCTCTCTAATTAGTTTTCGCAGTTCTTGCTAAGAGGAAACCTGTTTAAAAGGCTTCTTTTTCAACTCTTTGGTTCAAAAAGACGATTTTTGATGAAAGTTATTGCTGTGCACGAGGAGACTAATTTGCAAGAGTATTGTAATTTCTTTAATGTATTCTTTATGGCTGCATCCAATAAAGTGATGTTCTTTAAGAAAGATACTTATTTAAATCGGTGTTATGAATGCAACTTTTATCAATAAAAAGATGAAACATCACGCCACAAAGGGCTCCGCTTAAGAAATACTGCAGTGAAGCAATATTTCATCTCGACGAAAATAATTAATCATTACCATATACTTATTGTCTGCATTTAAGTTGATTTTTTTTACCGAATAAAATACTGTGTTGAAATTTTTTGAAGCAATACAGTTCGTTTAAAAAATGAACGAATGAAAGGAAACAATATGCATTTAATAGGAAGACGATATTACAAATGATGAAATCGAGGATAACAAACAGCTGTTATTATGTGTTTAAAAGCTTTAAAAGTGTAAAATATGGATTAAGCAATCGAGGTAACCAAAGATTTATTTCCTTAAGGTCACTTGTGCAATGCAAAAATAGCGATTTAACCTGATATAACATGAACTAATATTCTTTAATTTGGAATTTCCTTCAACAACGGAAAATACGTTAGTTCAACTAATACTATTTCCATAACACTTGAATTTCGGAACAAGTCACATTCATCATCCCCTTTAGAAATTTAGTAATAGAAGGTATACAATGAAATATATTTTACTATATATCTTCTGTGCATATCAGTGTTATTGATGCAATATACGAACACCCCGGTTAGGGAACGACGTTAAGGATGAAACTGCAGTTTCGTCCTTGTTATGGACTCGTCAATTTGGAATAGGGAATAACCGAGCTGGAGGCAGATTTCATCATGGAAGCCGAGAGCGGCAGCGATTTGGTAGACAAAGAAAATTTATCTCAGCAGCGAGAGTAGTGCGGAAATTAAAGACAAAGCTTGGGTATTAAGCAGTAAGTTACCGCATATAGGCCCATTGGTTGTTCCCTATTCCAGACTGATGAGTCCATTACAAGGACGAAACTGCAGTCTCTGGATGGGACAACCGGGCTGTCGGTATATTGCATGTAGTTCTGCCTTAGCCCTGGCTAGGGGTGGTAACTTACTGCTTAAAATATATCTTAGTTACCGCAAACACGGGCTACTTTGGCACACATTTTGAGACTTTTCTCATCTTTTCTCCATGTAACTATTCATATTTCCAAGCTATAGAAACCTTTTTACGCATCTAGAGTTATCTTAATTTAATGTTTAAATACTGATCAATTGATTTTAAAGCTTTGACCTTTTCGATTGTATTTTATTTAGGACAATGTTAGCCTTGCGTTTAGGTTACTTTGACCCAAAGTGGTTTTCTGTTCTTAAAATCATTGCAGAACTAACTAGAGCCAAAGAATGACATGTATTCATAGGAAAAACTATTTATTTAAAAGAAAAATACATTTTTTACAAGAATTTTGAGTCACACATATTTGTTTTAAGGAAAAAATTATTACTTTTTTTTATAAATGTATGTGCACACCTAGTTATTTTCTCAGAAATTACCGACGGAAAACAGTTATCTTTTCATTATTTTTGGAGGTTGAATAATTTTACTAAGATATCACCATTCGTAAAACAGAAGATTCAAATTGTCGTCCACTTTCTAAATTTGCTGGTGGGTTCTTTTTTTTTTTTTTTTTTGCTCTCCACATTAGCTCCTTGTTCTCTCCCAGGAGCAGCTATCCCTGGAAACCTGAGCTCATTCCATTCTACAATAACAAAATTCTATAAACTTATCCAACAAAATGTTTAACAAAATGTTTAAGAAGTAGATGCAACTGGGTCAACTTTTTCTAAACCTCCTACAACTTTAAGCTCATCTTCATCTTACATAATAAGTAACATAAAACTGAGCCCTGATGATTTGAGTCTGTCATTGCTCTTTTTATCCGTTGCTGGGAATGCCAGGGTTTTTTCTCGTGTTTTTCTTGGTTAGAGTTTTACTTTTAGCTTTTCTTTTCTTTTACGAATCTCTTTGATGGTTTATTTCAAGTTTTTACGCTGGGACTTCATTTCTGCTAATGTTGAAAACCTTAACAGAAATGAGAAGTAAAACTCTACTACTACATAAAATATTGAATAGTGTTAATAAAAAAGTACTTAACAAACTCTTAGCTGATATACAACTGCTTCTACACGTAAAGGACTATGATGTTATAAAGACACATGTTAGCACAAGGAGCACAAAACCGCTAGTGTTGTTTCTTGTGGAGAGCTATCAAACTGCTTGGTATACATTACGGAGTTCTTGAGGCTGCTATCTGGCGGATTCTGTCAAAATTTGTTTAAAAATTTGGCCTCTTGAAGTTTTACAGAGAGCGTTCTATCTTTTTCTCAGTTTGGGCCAAGGAAGGACTGTAGAACTAAAGTAGCCCGAGTTTACGGTACAAGTTTCGTTTCTATGTGAGATGCACTTTACTTATATGCACTTTACTCGGATGTCTTAAATTAGTACAGTAAAAATAGGAGTCGGACCCAAACATCCAAAAAAAAAAAAAAAGCTAAACCTGGTGCAAATTGTTTACTACCCTCCGAATAAGAACAGGTAAAAAGTCCCACCCCATTGTGCGTCGGGTTTTGGAATGGGGGGCATCTAAAAATTGCTGTTATGGGTATTTTTCCAGAATTTTTAGATTAATTTTAAAGTGAGAATATTATGTTATACTAAATTTAAAAGCATGAAATTAAAGATGTTTGACCCCCAAGAGGGAGGACATAACCCACCAATGCTACAGAGCCCCCCTATTCCCGTAAAACGAAGCGGTACCCCCGAACCCTCCTCCATACATTTCATATGGGAACATTATTTTATGCTAAGAAAATTGTTAGAAATCAAGTGTGTCCATCCTCCAAGAGCGATGGTGCACCTCCTGTCAAAGCTACAGCATCCCCCCCCCCCTCTGCCAAATAAAATAAATCCTCAACCTACCCACCCCCACCTTTTATTTCAAGTAGAAGTATTATTTCATGCAAATCTGAAATGCATTAAATCAGGACTGTCCACCCCATAAGAACAGTAGCTCACGTCCCAAAACGAAATTATATACTAAAATATTATCCTGAACTGTTTTTTGCTTTCAAATGATTTCTCCTAAGCTTGTAACAAAAAGTCTTCGTTATCAAGATGTTTTTTGGATAGATCCTTAGCAAAATCGTTATTGTTGCAATTATGTCTAACACAGTTTGTGCATATAATTGAGCACTTCAGTCCACTATCAGACTTTTCAATTATTCACTATATCCAATGAACCCCTCAGAGCAAGCACAAGATTTGAAACGCAGAAAGTCTTCTAGAGCAGAAGGCTTGGCTGTTGTAATAGGACGCAGATTATATTTCTGTGGTGCGTTCTTTGCACCCATCAAAAATGACACTAGCTTTCCCATACTTACAAGTGACCACTGTATTGCTGGCATATTTCCTTGAAGCTTACATATCATTACCAAAAATATGATCAAGCAGGTATCTTCCATCTATTACATATGAGGCAGTGAGAAGCAAAGGGATGTGAGTGGCAAAATTATCAATGAAATCCTACCTAGGATCTTATCTTTAAACGCGATTTATTCAAAACTTGAAAATGTTCACTTACATCCCTTTGCTTCTCACTGCCTCATATATGACACCAACTGTTCGTTCGGTGATGTTGGATGAACCTTTTGCTTCAGATAATAGTATTTTAACGATACAGGACTTCTTTCCTTCTGAAACCAGATTCATCGAATACTGATGGAGGATCAGCGCATAACTGATATTAAAAGTTTTTAGCAATTTGTTATTCCATCTTGTTATCCCATATTTCTCCATCTTTACTGTTCATACTATTCGGTGTAAAAGATGGTTTGGGCTTACACATCTTTACAGATAGTAACTACTCTCGTAACAGAAGCTAAAGACATAACTGCTTACCTCCTTTACAAAGAAATGCCACAAAAGTGTTTGACTTCAATATCCTTTGATGTTACTACCCGAGCGTTAAAGGTCTCATCGCAACTCACCTAATCATCAGCGAGCAATACCACTACCAACATGAGAGGGAAGAAACTTCTGGGGGCTTTAGAAACGGATTGTGATTTCCAAACTGGGAGACAAAAAGGAGTAAATATTTAGCATTCTATTGTTGTATTGCTCATTGCTCTCATCAAGACTTGTTCTATCATTGAATCACTACAGGTTCTAGACCACCTGAATTTGTCACTGCGTTAGATCGTTGGATAGCTGATGTTTTAGCTGATGTTTGATGTGATCAATTTTTTTTAATCGCATAATGTTCTCAAAAGTTTCAGATAGTGTTGCAAGTATATGTCTGCATATTTAGCGTAATTCACATAGCCAGCTGCGTAAAAGAGAGGTAGCTTGGTGTTTGCAAATGAGAACCGCCACCGACTTAGAGGGTGCAGAATTGCAGCATTGCCCGTCTCACTATTGGCAATTCCTGTTTGTCCCACTTTTACGGTGGTGGCAAGAGATTGTAGAAAAGTTGCAGTAAGTTAATCAAGAAGAAGTAGGGAAACTTTGGTCAATTTGGACTTTTTTTTATGCTGCACAGGAATTTTGTTTCCAGCGCTCTAAACAGTTTTATAACTCCAGTCACAAATAATTTTGTTACTGAGCTCGCTTAGATCTTTTAGAATTATCATTCTGACATTACTATATCATTGTGAGGCATTTTGTACTTCGGAGAAGTTTAAGTTAGGGAAATATTTTCGTGAACTTCACTGCAATAGTTGATTTTAGAATGTAAATTCAGGGTCCCCCCCCCTCAAAGCGATGGCACACCCCTTAAGTGTGACGGAGTACCCATCCAGAATAAAAGTTCTCAAAAGAGAAAGAAATACCCCTTAAAAAAACTGCCTTAAAAATTCCAATGACGCAAAGCTGCTCCATGGACTCCCCCCCCCATTTCCCCCCCCCTGCCTGTGCACCCCTGTTGATTAGAATTTTTTCTGTGAGATTTTATTGTTTTACTATTATAGAGTGGTTTCTGCGAGGTTTGAGAATTTTTTTTAAGTAATAGAAATTATTTTTATTTAAATAGAGGAATATCTGCGTGTCCCCACCCTTCCCCCCAAAACCCGACCCGCAAAGTGCTGGGACTTTTTACCCCTTCTTGCTGGAAGGGTAAGAAGTAATTTGCAACAGGTTTCACCTTTTTTTTTTTTTTTTGGATGTTTGGGTTTTGCCATTTTTTGGCCTAATTTTACTGTACTAAATGTGAATTTTATCTAGTTAGTTTTCTCTTTTCCCACTCTTGATATAAAGGAATCGATGTAAGGTTTCGATTTCCTCACATGAGTTGATTTTTTTCACAGCCTTATCATTTTTCATTTAGTGTAAGGTGAGGTGAGGTAAAAAGAAACATTGATAACTGGAAACAATCTCTATTACCACACTTGTACTAATTTTGGACACTAAACTGTTAGTGAGTGAAGACTAGGTAACATATAGAAGTTCTGAGAGTTCCGCTTGTTTCCAAATTTTTGATGCATAATTTTGACGTTTCCATTCACACCATAAATTCACTACTCTCGGGTAATTGGAAGCAATTAAGTTTTTCAATCTTTTCAACCAATATTCATGTCCTCTCTGAAAAAGAAAAAAGAAGAAATATATGCCATAGAAATATTTTTTACTTTTATTTCTGCCATATCTGTATAAAATCACTTTTTGATTGTTTTTTAATTTTCTTTTTGCTAAGACTTCTACGTTGAAAGCCTCTGATAAAAATTTTCGCAAAGAGCACAAGTTTATATTTTCATTATTCCAAAAAAAGTTTAATCTTCTCCGATCCAGACAGCGTGTTTATTAGTTTTATGAATGTTTCATAACTGTTATAAACATCATTGATCAATAACGAGATCTAAATTGAGATCAATCGAAAGTTGATTAAACCGTCTGTACACAGTGAATGAAAGATATATTTCAGTGACTCATATTTCCAGATTTACATGCTCAAAGTAAAAACAAATGTTATCTCGGCGGAGTTTTTTTTATGTGACGAACAGCTTTTCATAATCATTACTGATACTGATGATATGTATATCACTAAAAAGAATGAGCCCTGAATTTTCGCTGAATGTAAGCTACTTTGTTGTAAATGAACCACACATTTTTGAACAGTTTTTGAAGAGGCTTTTGGGGTCTATAATCAGCTACTGACACATACAATCTATACAGATTGTCTACACTTATCGTTGTTTAACATTTAATTTCTAACCGTTAGAGTTAGCTCTGAGGTTCTAATAAGAAAAATACTTAAAATCATAAAGAAATTAATAAATGCCCCCTAGTCAACAAAGTAAGAAAACAACGTAATAAATGTAAATTTGGAACATTTTTTTTGGGGGGGGGGGATTCAAGAAACACCATTTTAATGCAGAAAAATGATAAATTATAAATGGAAAGTCATTTGACAGAAGCTCAGTTGTCCTGCAGGCATTTATATCAAAAAGCATTGTAGTCGTTCAAAGAGCATCTTGAAGTAACCAAGTCAAGAAAACTCTTTATAAACGCATTCTAAATGAAAGTTCTTTTAAACAAATTTTTATTGATGCATAACCGCTTTACAGGTCAGGTTGTGTGCATGACTTAAACTTTTCTGTATATGCTACTTAAGGATTGTTTTAAAAACCGTTCAGTAAAACGAAAAATGGATGAATTTGTTGGATGTGGACAATTCTCTCGGCAGCACATAGATGGACAGACAAAAACGCGTGTACATATCGCTGTTCCGGTGGAACATTGACATAACTGCAAAATTAATTGAAAATGAGTTATTGTCGTCACTGGGTCTAAACGTGGTTAAATCATTCGAGGAACACTGACAGATTTGTTTTTCGACTTTTAGCCACCAGGGCAATAAATCAGCTATATTTCATTGCATGAAGTAATGAGTAAAATAATTTTGTAGATTTGGTTCTCCTGTAAAATTACACTTTTGTAGTTGCATCAATGTTCCACCGGATCAGCAATATGTACCCCAGTCTTAAAAAATCTACTTTGAAATGTATTATCTTTTAATAATACATTTATCATTTAATAATACAATTCAATGTTTCATTTTATTTATGAGTTTTTTTTTTTGTTTTTTTTTTTTTTTTTGTCATTTTTACCATGCATTAGGGTTTTATTTCTTCATTCTTTTTTATTTTTCACTTTACTTTTATGATAAAAAGGCTGAAAGGAAGAAAGTAAAACGTTTGATGAAACTATTTAATTTACATTATGATTAACTTTATAGTAATGTGAACTAAGAAAATGCTTACATGCCGAACTGTTGAGATAAAAATCCAAATTATTTCTTTGTTTAACATTTAACATTTTCTGTTAAATGCTTTTGAAAAAGACTGGAATTACTTTCAGTAAAAGCTTAATGAACTATTTAAAAACTGCGACGTAGAATACTCGATAGCTCTGAGCCGTTAGCCCATCACTCCGTCCTTTTACGCTGTTTTCTGATTAGAAAGTGCCTGAAAACTACAAAATATTTCTAAAATATGCTATATAGAGGGGATTCTTTAAATTGAGTTGTATGTAATAGCAAAAACATTAGAGCACCAACTCATTAACATATAAAGTGGACATGCTACTTAAATTCTAGAAATAAACATTTTAGAAAATAGTTATCTTAGGATATCCCTGCTTAGTATTTTGTATCTTCTAGTAAATTTTTTGAGCGAGACTGGAATTGATTTCAAAAGAGATTTAGTGAAATAGTTAAAAGATTAAAAGACGTATAATAATCGTTAGTGTCTGAATTTTAATCCGTCACTCAGATATTTTCTGCTGTATAAAAATATCTAACAATTACAGAATTATACTAAAATGTGCTATATAAGGGAGTTTTCAAAATTAAGCCAACTGAATATAAAGGTAGCAAAGATTAGAGAGTGTATTTATTAACATGAAAAGTGAACACGCAACTAAAAGTCTAGAAATAAACATTTTTGAAAACTGTCTCTAACTCTACTATCTTTATAGGAGCAGGAATAAAAAGACTCTCTTCTAGTCGAACAGCTTCAAGGTTTTATGCGAAACTCTTTCATATTTTTCACATTATAACTTCTTAAGAGACTATAAATACGGGACTTTGAAAGCACCCCTATCGGTTTTATTTCTATCTCGAAGAGCAAATCTTTCAACCATGCGACATAAATACTTTCGAGGAAGGCTTATATAACACACAAGATTTGGGGGCACATTTTCAGTTTTTTTTTTTTTTTTTTTTTTTTTTTTTTTTTTTTTTTTGCATAGTTGAGGATCTTTTGTACAAAAATTGAAGTCATTGCTTTTTTCTTTATTTCTGTAAATCATGAGCATTTCTATTAAATGAAGAACAACAAAAAAAAAAAAGTATCCGATATTTATTGGAGTTATAGAAGTTTTTAAAAGTCTTTAAATGTAATACATGTAGAAATAAATTAAGAAAAGCTGGATTAGAATGCGTATTAAAACTAGGTTTGTCTCTCAAAACTATTATGGGCTTCTTTATATGAGCATCTGTTTTCACATGCTGTGTAGCAGCAATTTGAGAACGCAGTTAGAGAGACTGCATGAAATATGCAAAATTTTAGCTCTTAAAAAGTATCTAGCTTCTTAGTAAATTAACGAATTTATCCTTAGAAATACTAATCAACTCGTAAATTATTTAGTATACTGTAATTCAGGGCAAAGAAATAGAGGCAAAAAAAAATCATGAAATAAATCACAATTTTCTGCAAAAATGTTTATTGAATGCGGAAAAAACTAAAGTAAGTGAATTAATAATGACATCAATGATAAATAATTATGATCTATAATAGACTTTTTAATAAATAAAAATATGCATCAATCAGCTAATTTATCTATTTCACCTCTAATAACTTTTGAGAGAATTATCCGTGCAGGCAAGAATTTGTTCTCGTTCAAGAAATTTCCAGCAGAAAATTTCGTTCAAACGATTTGTTTTCTTCTTTGACTGGAATAGAGTTTGTAGCAACAACAACAAATATAACTAATAATACCCTTATGGAGGAAATTGGTTCCTTCAAAACTTAAAATCGCCTAGATGGGGCTAGCTGTTTCCTACTGAGCTCGCATACAAAGATATTTTGATGGTAAATCAATAGGTAAAATCATTATTTGATTTTATCAGAGTTATTTTTCAACGTTATTTCAAAAAAGTATTAAATTGGATTCAAAATGTAAAATTCAAAACTTTCAATAAAAATATAGAATAATACTTAAAAGATAAATTTTTTTAGAATTTCTCAAGTATCTTAATTTGTTTACCCTTTTTTATGTTACTGATGTTGGAATAAATTGACTCAAAAAAGGGAACTCATTGAAACCTTAAAAATTTTATTGAACTCTTAAATCTTCTTCAGTCTTCCGATTTCATTAGGTATGCCAGAAAAACCTTCTCTTAGACTTTTTCTTTTCATTTCCAGCAGATTATTTATACATCGTTATTATCAACATTCAACTTTCTAGACTGTAGGTTTTTTTGATGAGTGACGTCTGATGCGTTTCAACAACAGTTGAAAGGAACGATTTGCCAACGAACGCATTGTAATGATAAATATCATTTTTGTTACCTGCTAAGCATCATAAGCATATTGTTATTTTTTTATTTATTTATTTTTACTCATTCAATTTAATTTTAATTTTATTAACGTATTGATGCCCAGAATCATCTTCCTTGTTTTTTTTCGGCTAATCACCTTTGTAATGGGGCTAAATGAACTGGAAAAATTATAAAATAAAACTCGGATTGAAACTTTATTTATTTATTTATTTCAAATCAACATAGCATTTTATACCAACTTTGCATGTTTAAAGACATGACGGAAATAAAAATGCTGAGGGAATGGTTAATCATAAAACCATGTGATTTGAAAATAATTTGAATTATCAAAAAAAAAAAAAAAAAAAAAAAAACTTAAATGCCAGACCTCAATTACACACATTTCCTTTTTTCAACATCAATCGATTGACGGTACATTTTGAATTACACTTGTACTAAAGTATTTATCTCCGTAAACTACGTTTTTAAACTTATTTCATCTAAGTTTTATACAATGCTGAAATTCCCCAAAAAAACGAGGGAGCGCACCTCCCCAATCTGGAGATCACGAATCTCTGATATCTCACAATCACGAAGAACCCCACAGCGAAACCTTGTAGGTGTTTCTTTGATGTCAACCCCTACCTCCAGCAGTCATTTTGGATAAAGCTTTAAGATACCACCACTTACAAGAGTAATTTATCGCTAATATATTTGCACACCATGAATGCCCGCCTTTTACGCTTACGCACCTGGTTAGGAAGACCACCCCAATGTAGATTTCTTTTTGTGTGTCAGACATATACCGAGTGTTGCAAATGGTTCTTATAATTGAATACGTGAGAATTCTTGAGTTAATGCTTAGTAAAAAGCATTTGCTCCGTGAAATTCACTTCTTTGTTAGTATCTTAGAATAATTTTCTGGAATAATCCCTCCTGGCATAAATCAGTTCGAAAGCTTCAGCAATTTTTCTACTTATTCAGAAGCACAGTTAATTTCATTTAGAATGAAACCGAATGTTTTTTTCCGAGGGATTACGAGTAAATTGGAATTAATAGAAGTAAAACCGTTTACTTTTTGATGCAGAAACAATGAAATAATAATAGTAAAAGAAAGGAAAAAAAAAGTTAATAAAACGCAAAATAGGGAAATAATTAAAATACGCATTTCGGGGTTTCCTTACTGCAAGACCCCTTTATGTATGTAAAAATGAGAACGTCGGGGAGAAAAAAAGCACAGTTCGGGGTTTTTACGAAAAAGTGGATTTTTAAACCAACCGTAAAAAAAGCAATTAAACCTGTCAAGATAAAGGAAAAAGTGGCGTTGAAAAATTTAAAAAGGGAGAAAAAATTAAGAATGAAGTAGAATTTTGTTACCAAAATGTATTCAATTATTAGCTAATTGTTCAAAATGTAAAGAAAGCCGAAAAGAAAAATTTCTAAAGGTAAAAATCAATGCCACTAATAAAATAAAAGAGTCAATAAAATATCACAAAATAAAGTGAAAACAATAAAACGAGCTACATTTCCGCAAATTAACTAGTCAGAAATAGTTTGTTAATAATAGTTTAAAAAACTGAAAAAACACGCTTTAGTAGCCAAATGAACTAAAAAGCTAAAAATAATCTTTGGATGACAAGTATATAAAGTAATTGACCAAAAACTTAACTGTAATAGAAAAAAAAAAGCGTGGGGGGCTTCTTATCAGTTGTTTTCAATTTCTTCCACTTGTTATCCATGCAAAAATGTAAATAGGCAGCCCCCCCCCCCCCCCACGCTTTATTTTATTTCAGTAAAATCAAGTGCTTGGTTAATTATATTAGATTATTAGACTATTTTTAACTTTTTAGTACATTTTGCTACTAAAGCGTGTTTTTTTAGTTTTTAAACTATTATTTTATTTTTTACTTTTTAGGTCCTTTAGCTACAAAAGCGTGGTTTTTTTGTTTTTTTAAACTATTATTTTTTCAAATAAGATTTAGATACTAAATATTGCTAACACTTGTAATTCTTAAATGAAATCTTTGTGCGTGTGTTCGATTTTTATAATGGAATGTATTTGAGTATTCTATTGCATTATTTGCATCAGCACATTTTGAATGCTTTCTGGTAAATTCATGTGCAAACATTGTTACACTCCGCAGCTCTGATTTGTACGTTGTAAGTAATTCTAATAAGCCACTGGTTATTTGTCCAAAGGAAAGTTGGGCCCACAAACATACAAGTTAAGCTAATAAAAGCGTATTACTTAGAATAAACTAATAACTTATCGTTAATAAATTAATTTGATCATAGAATATTGCATTGACATCGAGTCTGAGGTTGCATTCCAAATTTTAAAAGAATCCGATCACAAAAAGTGGGGGGAAATTGAGTTGCAAGATTATAAATTTAATTTCGGTGTAGATGGGATTAGAACGCACGCCCAATGATTCCCGGAGGTGGACGTCAGCGAAGACCCGCGCCTTAGACCGCTCGGCATCAAACGTTCATTAAGTGGTGGAATGTACTAACAGTTAAAAGTCACTAGCTCTTAGTCCAAAGGAGAGTTACTCACAAACGTACAAGTGAAGCTAATAAAAGCGTGCTAAAAAAGGGAAAGAAGCGAGGAGTAAATAGTAACTAAAAATATATTTAAAATAAACTCTGATAATATAAAAGGAAAAGAAAATAAGGCAAGAGTAATATACATAAATGTTGATGAAACTGCAGACACGTTTTTAGAATTGCAAGTAATTTAGATTCCACTTTTGTCGGAAACCTGTCCATGCATGAGCTCTATTCTTTGTATTGAAAAGGGGCTCTTTGAAACAATGAAACACGTGTCTGCAGTTTCTTGCAAATTTGTGTGTATTATGTTGGACTATTTTATTTTACTTCTAAGCGCAAAAGTATTGTGTAATTCTATAGCAACGCAGCGTCTAAGCATAAGGCAAGTCACAGTAAAAAAAAAAAAGAGATGAAGAGAGAGAGAACAGGAACTTTCCCTCGTGTCTGAAAACTGAACTAGAGACACGTGAAATGAGTCAATTTTCAAGAATAATGTACACTTCCGGTATTAAAATTTTGTGAAGGGGTCGTCTTCTTTCGAAAACGAGCATTACATTTAAAATATTCAATGGCAACTTTTTTTTAAATCAGATATGAAAACAGCATCAAAGTTTAACGTTGTACTTCAAATTTTTCTAGAACGAGGTATTGAAGAGGAGACAAACATTCTAATTTTTATGCTTTAACTTAGGAAATTTTAGACATTGCGATTTTATGAAGCAATTAATGGAGTCAAAATTGGTATATTCAGTTGTTGCTCAGTTTGTTTTTTTTAACAGTTAAAAAAATTATTTTTGAGTCCAAGTCGGTTGCGTAAACTTGACCCGGACACGGGGCTCTTTTACGCATATTTATTTTGACACCTAGCGTGGTTCTGTTAGTGTTTTGAACGTAATGTCTTACCATCGTTGAAATAAAGCAAATTTATTACAGACTAGAATAGTGTATAAAGTTAAAGCTGAAGATGACACTATGAAGACAGCACTATATGATTGTAAGCTATAAGATACGAATGTGTATCTTAATTAAAAATTAAATAGTAATTTTCAAAACTAAATAGCCGGAATATACTAAAAAGGTTTCAGACAGTTTGGAGCGAAAAAAGTGTCAGGGGCACGTTTAAGTAAGACACAGTTAGAAAGTGCGTAAAAGTGCTCCGAGTCAACGCGTAAATTTGCCCCGTCGACAAGTTTAGATTTCTTTTTAACGTGCAAAAAGATTTATTAACATTTCAGTTCATACAAAAACAATTTTTTAAAAAAAGATAAAATTCTGCTAATTTTTATATATTTGTTCTTTTTTTTAACTAAGTACTATTTATTCACAATAAGCTTTAAAACGTCCAACACAAAATTTACTCGACTTGGTAGAAAACAGATTCTTCTTTCTGCATGCTAGACCAAAGCTTGACTGATGCTCAAAAACTTGTGAGAATAGTAGCTAGGGAGCAGCATTAATCTTTTATGACTGTTGGCTCTCCAGTTATTATTTTTGAAAAAAGGGCACTGCGTAAACGTGCCCCGGTCTACCCTAGTTTTTACTTCCAAAGCTCAGGACGAGAAATCAAAACGCCGACAGAGGGAATGCCCTTGTTCTGTTCTGGTTGACATGAAATCCGAATGATCTAAATGATCAATTAATGTCCTTCATTACCGGTAAAACATAATGGATACGAGCTACGACTTCATTTATACAAAAGTCATCCACAATTTAATATATCGAAATTGAAATTATAATTTTTGAAATACTTTCAGTAATACTAGTTAAAAATAGAAGCCGAATTATATTTATACTCTTGTTGTACAAATTTCCTATTCTTCACCGTTATTTAATTAGGGTCAATTAACTTTGAGCTCTTTTATAAATGAAGCAGTTATGAAAATCTTCATTGGGGGGAAAATAATATGGGGGGAAAATAAAAATATATGTACTATGCCCAAATTGCCAGCCTGGCTGGTACATGACAACAACAACAAAAAAATAATAATAATAAATAAAAATAAATAAGTAAAAGCTCTTGACAAACTTTATCTAAAAAGTTAATATAGCTAAAATTTTAAGTTAGACGAACTTAAGGGCTTAAAATTAATAGCGCTAGCTTAAAAACATTGATGTAAAATTTAAGTTTTGCTCAATGTTTTTATCTAAGCTAAACTACAGTCAAAATTAATTTTTCTTTTGATATGAGTAAGTTCAAGGTGATTATAATAAAAGTTACACCATTAAGACTGACATAGAGCTAGTTCTTATTAACTTGACTGAATAACCATAACATTAAAATTTGGACAAAGTAAAAAAAAAAATATGCAATAAGAAAATACCGGTTCACATTTTAACCAATTGGTAATGGTTTCGTAGCTTCCTTGCATTTCTAATCACCGTGTTGCTGCAATTGATAAAGTAACCTTTCGCGCTACTATTGAACACGCTATAGCACGCTTTAAAAATGTAATTGAAACAAATGGAAGGCTCATTAAATAAAAGGTGAGAGATTAAAACTTTTCCGTCGGATTTCTTTTTTCCTTTTTTTTTTTTTTTTCACTATGCGCCTTTTTTCCACTGCGTGGTAAAATTTGAGCGAATGTTTTTTATTTAAAATTTGCGTTCCCCATATTCCATACAACGTAAGGAACGAGTTTTACTGACTTACGTCTGTTAGAACGAGCTCTACGTAGGCCCAAATTGGGTAACTTTAATTACAATCACCTTCCATGAAGTTCAACTTCTTCATTATATTCATTTTTTCCCCTGAACAATAATTTCTTCAAGAAATTTCAACTATTTCACAATTTTTCTGTAAGAAACATCAGCAAAAACATAACAATATGCAGGTTCTATTTGCTATAAATTTATAATTTGATGTTTAACTACTGTAATCAAAAACAACTAGTGAACCATCAAAAAGTTTCTTCGAGAAATTAAACAGTTAATAAAAAAAATTAATTTGAATTTTGACATCTGGAATTCAAATTATGTTTTTCGCAATCACGAGTATGTGTGTGTATGTAGGCGTGTGTGTTTGTGTCTGTGTGCAGGTATGAGTGTGAGGGTAGTTGTGTGTATGAGTGTTTGTGTGTGGGGGGGACGTGTATGTGTGTGTGGGAGGAACGTGTATGTGTGTGTAGGCATATGTGTTTGTGTCTGTGTGCAGGCATGAGTGTGTGGGTAGTTGTGTGTAGGTGTGTGTGTAGGTGTGTGTGTATGTGTAGGTGTCTGTATGTATGCGTGTGTGTGTATGTGTTTGTGTATGTGTGTAGGTGTATGTATGTGTGTGTGTGTGTATGTGTTTGCTTGCATGTGCGTGTATGTATGCGTGTAAGTGTAGGATATTGACGCAACCTGGAGATGGCTTTCGCTAGAGGAGCAGCATCGTGAGGAGTCGGTCGACGGTGATGCTGCAGAGGGTGCTGGCGGGAAAATAAAATGATAGCACATCAAAACAGTCAAATGAAAGCAATAAGCAATCGTGATTGCTCAAAAAAAAAGAAAAAAAAAACATGCTATACTACTAGAAAGTGTAAAGGAAACTGAGCTTCCATTCTGGTTTCGAGTAGCTATGCATCTTCTTAAATAACATTGAAAACGTTATTTGATAAGAATATGTATCGTTACAAAAAAACTTTACAGAAGCCTATTTTCCAAGATACTTTCTGGTTGTACTGCAGGTTTTTACACTGTACAGGACTTCTTGGGGCATTTTAGTGTACAATTTAAGAATAAATGACGTAAAAAATGTGTCACAAAATGTGTGTTTGTGCGTGTGTGAGTGTCAAGTTTTCATTCAAATCCATCTCCTATACTTTCCAGCAATTACTGCAACATGTACACCTCTTTTGCATAGAGGGAGTATTTTTGAAAGAAGATTTATTACTCAGAGCTTTTTTTTTTTTTTTTCACATTTCAGTCCAATTTCAAATTTTTGAAACATCTTACACTGAATACGAAACCTTATTTCCTTAGAGTTTTAATGCATTGTAGCAACGAAACAATGATCGAGAAAAATGTAAATTTACTTTTCCTAAAATTTCAGAAGTGTCAATAATAAAAGGCAGTCTTTGCTACAAATGATAGTTTCTGTTTCGGAAAGGAAGCTTTCTACTATCTTCTTTTATAAAAGAAATGGCATATGGGGTTGATCGTCATAAGTCAGTGGCGCACCCAAGGAGAGTTTTGGACTTTCTCATCGGTAGAATATTTCCTAGTGCACCATTCCCAGTCTCATATTCTTCGTTTACCCCTGAAGCTATTTCATTCTTTCCATGTGCACTAGTCTTTTTCGATGTCGGAGCAGACGTCAAAGGGGCTTAGCGAATTTCGAATCGAAAAACGGAACATCTTCGGATGCTTTGGGGACCGACTACATATTTTCGTACATTTCGAGGTTTTAGAGCTCTCTACGTCCATTCTGTGTTGTAAATCTTAATACACTCTTGGGTTGAACCAAATTGTGCTAAACTTACGGCGATCAATGATGCTTTGAGAATCTATGATGTAATCAAAAGTGTGCTTAACGTGTGCCTACGCGTTCTAGTTTGAATGCGGCAGTCCTTCATTCGCCGATATGAATTGTGCAGTTTCAAACTTTGTGCTACTCAATATATCGTTATTTCGTTAACTATTTGTTATTAATAGTTTGAATAGAGCATCTCAATTTACTCTTTTTGCTTACTCAAAAAAGAGTGCTATTATAGGGCCCGTAGTCAATATTGTTTGCCTTGATGAATAAAATCCCTCAAGTCGATTAAAACCTTTAGACAAGTTATTGCAATACCGGTATACCGAATACCGGTATTCAGAGCAACTTTGCGATTTCGTAATACCGGTATTTGCTGAGATAAAATACCGGTATTTTCGGTATTGGCTGATTCAATTAAAGAAGTTTCAATTTAATTTATTAAATATCTACTTATATTTTAATGTATTTCTTTTTCCATGATACAAAACCAAAATTAATCTATTGATATAAAAATTTGATTTCAAAAGCAGGAACTAATAGAATATCATTCAACAAAAGTAGCGGAAAGATTGCAAAATTATACTGTTATTACTAGATGGTGAGATGAATCGTATTTTCGAGCACTTTTGTGCACCATGTTCTTATTTTTTCCATTTCCCCGATCACTCGCTTTCACTTTTGTGAAAATTAATTTCGAGTGTAATTTTAAATGCTTTTGTCATGTGAAAAATGTATTCCAGGCATCAATTGCAGCAATACTTTATGATTTAAAAAAAATATATATTTGTCTCAAATGTACTAAATTTTAACAAATACTTTTCTTGTTATAATAGCAACTGGTAACTTGTTGTTACTATTAGTGGTGTGTTGTCCTGTCTCGCTATTTGGCTTTATACTTGAAAGATAATATTTAGAAATTATATAGTGCCTTGAAATTTTGAATAGAGGTAAAGCTTAATCAATTGAAATACTTTCAGATATTTATTAGTTTTACATTAGTTTTGATATTTTAGTTTAAAATTAATTATAATTAAAGAATTTTGAAAAAAAAAAAGCGAAAACGAATAAGATAAACTATCAAGATCTAATTTAGTCAAGTGTATCGTAAATTTCGAACTGAAGGACTAATAAAAAGCTAACACAAACCTCTCCTGCTCAAGAGAAAATGTTGTTAGTATTGGAAAAGTATCGTCTCTCGGAAATTTAAATAATAATAATACATATAATGCAAAAGAAACACACACACACACAAAAAGATTTATCAAAAAAAAAAAAAAAAAACAATAGGCCGAATTATTTGAAGATGAAAGACTTCTAGACAATTGGAGGAGGTGTATCGCAAATTGTTAACAGTATCACCTACCTGCGTGAACTCAGAAAGAGTACTTTCAAAAATTGAGCACTAAAATGAGTTCCAAGCTTCAGAAAATTCAATAGACGCATTATGTATTTTACTATTTTTTATTTTTTATTCATGACATTTGCTCCTTCTTTTTATATCTTATCATTTTATATTATATCATTTTATTCTATCATTCACAATACGTTTTCATAAAGATACAATTTTTGTACAAAAGTGTGAAGTGTGGCAACAAAACAATATGTTTTGAAGCATTATTGGGAGTTTTGAAATACCTGTATTCCGGTATTACGTTTTAAAATACCGAATACCGGTATTGAATTTTCGGTCCGGTATTGCAATCCCTACTTTTGACAGAATAGTGTGTTTGAATATCAGGAAAAAAAGTTTTGCTCGACTCTGTTGTTAGTTTCAAATTTCTTCCCTTTTTTGAAATAGCATCAGATAAATACATGCTTAACAGCAAAAACAGTGGTAAACAAGATGTCAAGTGGAGTGCTTCAGAGTTTGTAGATTGAGTTTCAGTAAATTTGAACAAGTATCGAAAAAAAATAGCAAACTTCTTTCCATGCAAACTTCTAGGGAAAACCTTGAAGAATAATGAAATAATTTTGTAGCAACAAAAACTTTAAAGCACAGTTACTCTAATTAATGAGCAACGTGATTATAACATACGTTTAGGTTAAAAAAGACCTGAATAATAACGGCATATTATCCAATATACAATGAAATACAAATGGATTTCTGGTCAAGGAGACAAAAGGAGTAGATTTTTCAAGTACATTGCAAACTTTTTACTTAGACTTCATTACATATATATTTTATACCAACAAAATTTTTATCGAACTCTATCATGTCAATGTGTGAAGCATAATTAATAGACAACGTATGAACCTTTGGAAGCGCTATCAATTTCTACAAAGCAAAGTTAAACATGTCAGAAGTGCAAAAATAGACTCAAAAATCACAATAGAAACCTTACATAAATCCCTTTTCAGTGCCGCTGATAGAATACTACGCTGGTCCCAGATGGCTGATATTGCGTTTGGTAGCCAGTAATTGTTTTTCGATGGGGAATTCCTTGCAATGGGAGGAAAACACTTAAAGAGCCTTTATCAAGATCGCATCGCCATTTAACTGTGAACCCTAAACCGACCTCTAATCAAGCAAGATCTCTAGCACGCGTCCAAAGTTTCTAATAGGGTGTGGTAGCATACATTAGGTCTAACGAGCCCAATACCTGTCACCTTTTCGTTACTGAAGCACTTGTCAGCAAAATGGGGCTTATTATCCTGTATTAATAGCCTCGTTGGATGCCTACGACACCTCTTCATTGCGTTGGCATAAATCTCCCAGATTACATCTTCCAGGCCACACCCATCAGCAGAGGAGCTACTGCGATGATGAGCCCTGGAGCAGTGTAGACCACACTTTGTAGTTGCCTCTAGTACCGTGGGATTTAGTCCTCTTAAACGAATTTTTTAATTGATGATCTGTGGTCCATAAATCAGAATCACAGCGCGATGCCAACAAGGGAGCAAAACTTATATAGACACTTTTTTTTTTTTCTTTTTTGAAGTCATAAATTCTGGACGCATACTTAGTCGACGCTTAAGCTATTAAGGAATTTTCTTTTCCCGATTCTTCTTCAAAAATAGCTCGTTTCACGATAAAACAAACTCTTTTGTCATTCTCGGCGGTCTTTTAGTAAACATCAGTTTTAAAAAGTTGATTGCCCAACTGATAGTGAGTTTGGAGGTGAAAAATTGTGCTATAAAAGAAGAGGTATACGGAGAAGAGGAGAGGTTCTAAAACAACCAGGAGCTGTTTTTTTTTTCGGCGGAGGTGAACAATTTGTTTGGAATAATAGTCTGAAAGATTATTATAAAGAACACCGTTAAAAATGCATAAACTTGAAAATATTTTTTGAAACTTTATTTTATTGATGGAATTACTAAAATTCAAAGAATGGCTAGTGGGTTTAGTACAGTGTTTATCAGTACTTAGTGACTTACTTGCTGTTAGTTTATTGATTTTCATAGCTTAAAAATAATTAATTTTAATAGTTTTTTCTAAAATTTATTTCAAAACTATTACGGAAAACAAAAACTTTCTTACAGAATTTAAGGCTTATGGTAAAAAAAAAAAGATACGCAGTTACTTCCTGTTAATTTGAATCTCGGAAAAATCGGATACTATGTAAAGAAAAAAACCAAATTGAAAAAAAAAAAAGAAAAAAAAGAAACAATCGGCGTAGAGAAAAAACAAAACAAAACTGCCTTAAAAAGTTCTATTTGCAAGAGGTTCACATTATACATTAAAAATTTAAAATAGGCAATTATAGATTAAAAATTAAGGAAATACAAATTTCTGTTTCATTTTCGTAAATTATTACATTAACTATATCTACCGAATAAGCAAAATATCTTAAAAATCTCTCTAACACCTTACAAAATGTTGTCTTTCTATAGATTCAGGTTTTGGTTCATAATAATATTTATTCATTTAATTTTTACTGTGATTCAATATTACAATATATCCTACTTCCTCCGCCGCATGCATATTTATTTTCATTCTTAACTTTGTTTTTCACTTTAAAGTTTGTCAGTCCTGGTCCACATCAATTTGAGTTAATTAGGTTGTAATCATTTTCTACAATCACAAATTAGGTTTTGAAAACGCTTATTGCCATTACATTTTTACTAGAGCAGCTGATTGAAGGTTACTCGTTAAAACTAATAAGGAAATTAACATTTTAGTTCGATATCAAACAATAACTCATGCTTGCTATTTATGCAAAATCAATTCAATGCGTGTTTCTTTATAAATGCAAAAGGACTTTAATAAATGCAAATGTCAACACTTGTTCGTGATCTGCGAAAGCTAGTGAAGTTCTTGTGTTTTAATAAAAGTGTTTGCAAAGTTTTAAATTTAAACTTTTCTTTTTTTCATATTTTTATTGGTTCTCAGAGGGTGTTTCCCAAATTACCCCTTCACTTTGAAAGGTAAGGTCATAAGACCAAAACAATGAGAGAAAGAAAGGTGCAACAAGTGATATAGTGCGGCTCTGGTTAGTTGTGGTCTGACCTTGACAATGTTTACCTCCTTATGAGGAGTTTTGTAAAAAAAAAAACGTAGGACTGGAGTGGATTTGAGTAAGAACACTTTAGCATAACTACTACGAAAGTAACTCAAGTCGACGCAGATCCAATTACACTTCTCTATTACCCGAAAAAAAGGTAAACATTTTCAAGGTCATAATGCAAGTCATTAGAGCCGCTCTATAAAGGGGCGTGCACAGGGGAGGGGGAGAAGGGACATCTGTTAGCACGGGCCCAAGCCTGAAGGGGGTCCAGGACTTTTAAAATGAGGGATGAAATATATGTATGGACGTAGGGGTAAACAATATGCAGGGGGGCTCTTAAAAGTCATTTATCCTTGGTAAATTTCTGTACACGCCCTGATATGTTGATTAGACTAAGATAGCTACTATATTAAAAAAGCTGACTCATCCAATATTATAGATCCAAATGGGAGTGAGCACGTGATAATTTTAGTATGTGCAAAAACCTAGTTGAAGGAAACGATTTAAGATTTAGATTTGTTGTTTTACTAATGGTTGATTGTTTCAGTTTATAAAGGAGAACATTCAATTAATTCAGATTTAAAACAAGCGAGGTATGAAAATGGGGTTCTCCATGAGAAATATTTCCTAAGTGACTATTATGTAATTTAAGAAATAAGTTACCTTGCTAGATTTGTTGAAAATGGCGTCTATACTTTTCACCTTCACGACGCATCAACCAGTGAACCAGCGATTATAATAACATTATTTTAAATACTTAAAACACGGCTGGATCCACGGATCACTGAAATCAAAATGGTCGGTCTGTCCTCTAAGTGGAGTTTTAGAACGGACACGTTTGTCCAACATACCATGTGTTTCACTCTTCCGCCTCTCGCTATTTAGCGATTATTTCATTTCAAACTAGAAGAGTCCTTTCTGAAACTCCCTGTATTTCGAGCAGATTTGTGAGCACACGCTTAACATTACGTAAAAAGAAAGTTAATGATTGTTTGCTGAGTTTGCGCTAGTTACTCCATGCAAATTTTACCATGCTTTGTTTAAATTACAATCACATTTTTTTAAGCGAAATTTTTGCTTGAAAACATTTTTTCGTGTTTTTTTTTTTTTTTTTTTTTGAATGGAAATGGAAGGATTACTTATTGACATTTGAGCAGACAAATTGCACTCCGTTCACAAGGAAGTAAGTGTGTTAAAAAGTGATCATTTTTGCATTGTCAATGTTGAATGCTTATATACGAGGCGTATTTTTTTTAAGTAAGGTCCGTTTTGTTTTAGACGCCAGTAGTTCGTGCGCATACCGCAAAGAACACGTGCGTCGTGTATCGACATGCCTCGGGAACAACTGCGCTCATTTTCAGCTCTGTAGCTAACCTGTACGGCTATGTTCTATGCTTTTGATAATATTAAAGACTGTCAACTCGCTCGCCGCATGAGAGGTTCGTTTGGGCTTTCACTCATAAGAGTATCACCGTATACTTCGCAAATCTGTCGATGAATTTCTGCTGCTGACAGGTTCCTTGCTGATAAAAAGCGTATCACTGAGCGAACCTCACATGCGGCGGGCGATATTTTTGTTGCAAGTGGCACATCGATTAAAAATCTAGAAACTCGAAAAATGTTTAAGTAAGGAACAGTGAAGAAATGTTTGATTGAATAATATGTCAGAGTGTATTGGATAGATTTTCTTCAGAAAACCACCATGCGTCATACAGCTTACAAATTTCCAAAACGCAAGTAATTTACATGAGAAAACTAAGTACAATAGCAACATTAAAAAGAAAGAAACAAACAAAGAATGCCTTTCCGAAATCGTTCAACAATGCTTGATCTTTGTGATTCGCAAAAGTATTTTAATTTTTAAAAAGATTCGTGTTGTTACATAGCAAAAAGAAAAAAAATCGAGTTATTAGCCACACAATGCGTACCTTCGTGACTTAGCAATTAACAAATCTGGACCTTTTGCTGAACAAAATTACATCTTAGAGAAGTACCGTATGTCAGTTACGTTGATACATTAACTTATGAAATGTAATTGAAGTTTGACGTCGTGGTTCGCGCACACACAGTAGCAATTTGATCACACCATCCATAACATATCTCGCAAGATATTTACATTAGTATTCTTGAAGCCGATTTGAGAGTGTGTATGTGCTGGTCCCAACAAATGTCCGAGTCAAAGGTAGGTTGTTATGCGCCCGGAATGAAAGAGATAGGAAAAGCCACCGGTAATTATGGTTGGATCGTGAGTGATTATGATTGATTATAGTTATCACGATCTGTGATCATCATTTAAATCATTCGTTATTCATGGCATTTCGCCAATTCGTTTCCTGTTTATGAACCCATATATGATCGTTCTCATGAATTCCTTATTATCAGTTTCGAGAACGGTGCGACATTTCGGGTAACTCTTTCTTTGAGTTTGTATTCAAAGAAGACACTGGGAGTTTATATGCGCAAATTACTGATTTCGACAACTTGGGATCATTATGCAAATGTGACGAAAGTGGAAAAAGGGCAAGGTTTAATAAAACAGACAACTAGTAATTTTCATTTTCTCCGTTATAATGGTGGTTAAAGTGCTAAAGTGTGGGATATTTTAAGGTATTCGAAGCATGTGGAGAAATGTAGAATTCCCAGCAGTGATGAATATTTTCAGTGTCTTTAATTTAAATATTTATTTAGATTTTGTGAAGTTTGTCATTGTACAAGAAAGCTCAACCTGAATAAACTTCAATATTTTTAATAAAAATTCAAAAACATAAACCAAAAAAAAAAAGTGTCTTTTTTCGTATATTAAATTATTTGGATTAAAATAAAATGTGCTGTAAGAAACCAAAGAAGTAGATTGTTTCCACATTACATCACTCTCTGGAAATTATAAAAAGCTGTGAGTTCTGATCTGAGAGAGGAGGTTATCTTAATAGATTATAACAATTATAAATTTTAAAATAAGTAGCCATTGCACTCAGTATATGATCTCAGATATTTTCCCTTAAAGCAATCATTTATCTGTAATATGACTGGGAAAAATGTTTCCAAACTTAGATACTTATATGAGACATTGCTTTCGTGATCCTTTTCAATATTCGTAAGTTGCTTTTCTCTCAGTTGATAGTTACAACTGTTAGTTTCCTGTGCGAATTTATAGAAATATTTCAAGGTTGTACTTCAATACGAAAACTTTGTAAAATTTGTTTATTTTTAAATTTTTTTTGTCTTAATGTGCATTGGTGCCACTTTTAAGTACTAAGGAAGGAATTATACTTCAAAAAATTGGCAGAAATATTTATGGCCTTCAATTGGAAGTTTGAATTTGAACTTTCAATTGAAGGACTGGAATCCGTCTGCAGATTTCTTTAAAAGACGTAATTTCGTTCTCATTACTGAAAATTGCCACCCATGCTTATGTGTGACAATGACGCATTTCTAAAACAGATATATGCTGGCTTCATACCAAAAGCAATAGCATTAACAATCCTGCCTCTGAGATTTTCCGCCTGCTTATTGCATGAAAAGATAATACGTTAAAAAAGTGTGCAAGCGCAAAGGGAGTGTTAGTCGCTGCTACTCTCTATTTGAATACTTTCCTAAGTTTTTTTTTTTTTTTTGTCTTCTTCCTAAAGTACATTTATGTTAAAATTGGAGATTTTCTTCCCCTTAAGGGGTCTAAGGACCCTTAACCTTCAAAATTTTCGACTTTCTGGAAAAAATATATGTTATGCATAATTTGATTCTGAACAATTTGATACCTTAATTTTTACCATACGCCAAAAACTTTTCAAGTTATCGTAAACATGCGTAAACTTTCCCCATAGAGATTTATGTTAATAGCAGCTGTTTAAGCCTCTTTTTCTCAGGTACCGGTTTCTTCGGTTTTCTCGTTTTGCGCGCATGATATCTCAGAAAGTTTCTTATATATTTCCATAAAACTTTTTATACATGTTTGTCTGGTATATATTTATGATCTTAACCTAAATTTTAACAAAAAATGAAAGGTAATACTAAAAAATATATATTTTTTTGCCCAAAATTTTGGAAATTTTTGATTATGACTTGTAAAATTTCAAAAAATAAATAAATAATTTTAAAAATATTAAACAAATTTAGGTTCAGGTCATAAATATAAACCAGACAAACAAGTATGAAAAGTTTTACGGAAATATATAAGAAACTTTCTGAGATATTATGCGCGCAAAATGAGAAAACCGAAGAAACCGGCATCTGAGCAAGAGAGGCTTAAACAGCTGCTGTTAACATAAATCTCTATGGGGAAAGTTTACGCATTTTTACGATAACTTGAAAAGTTTTTGTCGTATGGTAATAAATAAGGTATCAAATTGTTCAGAATTAAAATATGCATAACGTATATTTTTTCCAGAAAGTCGAAAATTTTGAAGGTTAAAGGTCCTTAGACCCCTTAACAGAAATTTAACCACTGGATATGGCATTTTTACAAAAATATACAGTACATACGTTGAAGTCGAAACAAAAAATTAAACCGTCTTCATGCTCCAGTATTCCCTGATATGAGATGCGGAGCTGTCTAATAGCAATAAATAATATTTTAAGTGCATCAAAACTTCAAAGCAGTTTAAAACGATCCTTTATGTTTTACGTGCACATAATGCTCGGAATAATTCTTTAAAAGCGCAATAAAATTTTTACTGCTTTCATACTGGACTATAACACTCCTTTTAAACGCCAATCCGGAAATTTGGAAGATACTATCTAAATGCTATATTTATCCAAGTGCCAACGGCAGATATTATGTACGTGACCCACGTATTGGAAACAAAATAAGTTCATGTAGAAAGAGAGATAAATCTCCGCACACTTAAATTTGAAACTCTGATAAAAGTCGGTATTGAATGAATAAGTACAAAAGAAGGCCGCGGGCTTGGCTTAAGAATAGAGGCATCTTTGCTATCCGTTGATATCATGAAAAACCAATTCTTTACGTTGTTGAATTTGTTCAAAACGAGACTGGAATGGAGCCCCTATCTTTTTCGAAATATGTCTACTGATGAATGTGTATTTGAAATCGAGAGTTGAGAGAAGAAATCTTTAACAAGATTCAAATTTGCAGGGTGAAGAAACCGAAAAAGAACTACGGCTTCTCAAAGGTTCCAGAGTTTTGTCTGGACGAAATATAACTTAAACAGTATCGGAGTATTCAGTAAGCTACTGAACATACCTGTCTTGCCTTCAATCTTCGAGCTGAACCGAACCGTTGCTTCTGTCACTTGTCTGGTCAGTGCTAATTGTTGTATTAGCTACCAGTTTGTTTGGCACTCTTGGCTTCCTTTAAAAGGTTTTCCACCTCCAGCTCAGTCACTCCTATGCCGGGCTGATAAGTGCTAATAAGCACGAAACTCGGCCGGAATTGACTGAGCTGGCGGTGTATTGCAGTATCGGAGTGTTTAAACTAATTTTGACACAAATTTTTACTAGGCATGTTACTGCGGGTTTTTCTCCTTACAGTCTTGAAACTACTCCTTGATATTTTAAAAAAAGAAATTCATTTTGGAGGAGTAAAATATAAGAAAACTCTGATAGTGATTTATTTTATGAAAAAAACTAACTTTTGAAGAATCAAATGGGAGACGGGTAGATACAGAATTGTACTATGTTTTGAACTTTAAACACTTAAAATGTTTGATATTTTGGACTTAAAGAAAAATATTCAAAGGTAACATTTAAAGTGATTAATTGCTTTATTAACCATTTTCCCCGATGCACGATGCCAAATTTTGTGTTTAAAATACAAAACGTAAGAGTTTTAACTGCATTTGACGCGTATTTCCAAATTTCAATGCTGAAATGCGCTTGTAGAGGCGTTTAGAATATTTCTGTTTATAACTATTTCATTAAAACACAAAATGGAATTGAAATTTGTTTTGTGCAGAGATTTAGAGCGAGAAAGAGAGACGTTAATAGAGCAAGTAAAACAATCATAGCTTATTCATGTTGTTTTCTTCATCTATGTGGAGAAAATATGGGGTATTGTAGGGGTGGAGTACCCCCCCCCCTTTCTTTTCTTGAACTAAACAGTATTGGCTTCTCTAAGAGACTCATCCGATAATGTGTATATATGTGGGATTAAAAAAAAAAATTTTTTTTGCTAATTTTTACTAGGTTTAATTATAAGTGTATTAATATGCATTCGTTTTATTTTTTTAACTAAAATTTTTATAGGGTGTTTTTAGGAATATTTTTCCACTTTTTGAGGGGTCTGAGCTTGTACGGGGGGGGGGAGGGACTGTAGCATTGGGGCGCATCAATCTTGTTATGGATACTCCTGTAACTAATATAACCATTTATATTTCCAATTGAGGGCCTCGCAAATTGCTTCGCCCAGGACCCCCGCAAGACCTAAGGCTACCATTGCCTCTATACTATTGCTTCATCGCACAAAGGGTTAAGATAAGATACACTTATTTTAGTACTCGCAACAACTACCAGGCAATGCGAGAATAAGATTTAATACCTGCCCCAAATAATTGCCGACAGCGAAAATGATCATGAAGGGAAACAAAATTCGATAAATGCCTCAAATTCATCATTTCTGGAGCCATCCATTCATGAACGGTTAGTTTGGCTAAGTAAGTTAAATGCAAGTACGCTCGAAATAGCCTCTATTATCCTCAACCTCCGTCCGAGTCACAAAAGAGCGAGGCACTCGCTACTCCTGGAGGGATCTAATACATAGTGCGCATTTATGCAAAGGTGGTCTTGAAAGAGCGAGAATAATTTTCTTATCCTATTACATGCATGTTTAATGAGATGTTTATGCAGTTTTGATGTCCACTCAGGGGCGCTCCGAACTCAAATTTTTGGGAGGACGGAAATTGTCAATTTGCCGAATGGAACGCTATGTTTTGTCGAATGATGAACATTTTGCCAAATATAGCTTCAAATTTCACCAAATGATGATGATTTTGCTGAATCGTCAGACAAAATTGGCCGAATAGGGAAATTTTTGTAAGATCACGGTGACCTCTTAACCTCCCATCGGAGTGCCCCTGCGTCCATTATAGCATTTTATTTCTGATCATTTATTTGGTAGATATTTATATACCATTCATTAAACGTAACAATTAACAGCTATGAAGCAAACTTAACAAACCTGCTATTCAGGTTCAAGTTAATGAAACACCGAAAAATTTGCACGTGATTTCTTATAGTTTGAGCGTATCTACTTTAGTATCTGATTTTGTATTTCAACATGCATGGAATTTTAACCTTTCGTCAATGGAGATACAAATTTATTTTGCTACAATAACTTTAAAGCAAATAGATGACTCAGATTCTTCAATGCCTCATTTCAAATAAATAAACAAAAATAAATAAATTTTGAAAATAGTTATGTCACTATTAAGGACTAGTTGGCCGGTCAGACCCTATTCGTATGTAAAACCATCGTTACCCGTCGACAATCGGAAATCAATGTTGTCATAACGTAAAGAGACAAGAGTAAATAATACAAACCGTTATTCCAAAACCAAACTGCATTTTGATGCAAGTGCAAGTATAATAACTATTTTAGTTTATCAACTACATTACTTCATCAAAATTAAACTTCAAAAGTATAACCATTAAAAGAATTACCGATAAAAGACGTAAAAAAGTAACATCAGTAAATTGGCAATTTTTTGGTCTTTGAAAATTTTCAATTTTTTTTTTTTTTTTTGAATAACTTTGGTATCGTTTTTTACATTGATAAAAGCATCCATTGAGTGCGTTTTCGTCAATAAAGATGCAAATTGATTTTTTCTTGCAGTTCATTATCATCGCTTGATTATTGGTAATTTATCGTCAGAGGAGGACGAATGGAATTTAAAAGTTCGCACATTTTAAACTGAAATGGAGGTTCTTAAACCTGGAAACACGTGTCTGCATTTTTTTTTCAAATTTGTGCATTTATAATGCCTTTTATTTAACTTTTACTTGATGTAGTTTATCTACTCTTATTTTTCTATAGAATATGTTTTTTCACTATAAAAGAAAGTGCCTTACTTTTTCTTTCTTCCCGTTTTAAAAGTGTTTCGCAGTATTGACGTATTAAAGGTATCGTATGCAAAAGACTACTCAAAATGTTAGTAGGGGAGCGTAGACTAAACTCAATTAGCTGCGAGGCAAAGTGAAATGGTAAATTATTTTCACAGCTTTATGCGCCACTTAACTAGCAATATTTTAACATTGCACTTAAAATTGTCAAATACAGTCAAAAAATCGTTCTAAAGATCACATATAATAATACAAGTTATTTTCAAAATTTAATACACATATTGTAATATTGTGTAGTTAATCAAATATAATTTCGGTTAAGGTGAGTTCTAGTAAGTGCGTCCCCTGAGAATTTTGGGAATGCTGACCTGAAGAGACTTCTGCCATACATTGAATATATTAGGAGAATGTCTAGTGATAATTCCTATAAGTAGAGATTGGCACTGGTACTCAAAGATAAAACATAATCAGTGATACTTAAATGTCTTGTACAGAACTCTAATGTGAAGATTGAGAAAGTTAGAGTTTCGTTCATTTTGTTGCCATACCAAACAACTGAAGTCAGCAAGTGTAAGTTGTGTTTTTAGTAACTAGTTACTACTAACATAAATGGTGTGTTTTAATGAATTACTGTAACCAGACTTTGTTTATAAGAGAGGTCGCACTTTCCCTTTCTTTAAAGTAAGATGGGGTAAGTGCGTTCCATATTGAGGGGCAAGTGCGACCACATGCAATTTGCCTTTAATTTTGCTTATAATTTCTATTTTCAGTTCATTCTTTATTTACCCTGTTCAATAAATCCTACTAAATCCCAATTGTGCATTCAATTTGGAAAATGGAGAGAACCTATGCTCGAAAGAATGGATCAAGAGAAATCGTATTTGAAGGATAACCTCTAAGTAACGTCAGCCTTTAAAAACTGCAAAATGAGGGGTCAGTTTGATAATTTCGACGCAGCAATTAGGTAATTTGGCGCTCCAAAATGAACTTTTGTAGACCATTTAAAAGCTAGGAGATGTTGGATATCTTTGTTTGGTAGAGTTACTGCAATTCTTCAATTGGTGGAAAGAATACAGAGAGTTTAGATGAAAGCAATGATTATGAGATAGAAATGAGTTTAAAAACAATCAAAGATAAAGCTTTACTGGCTGAAATAATCAGAAAACGTGGAGAAATGAAATATTTAGAAAATCAAGAAAGGAGGTTTGAACCATGTCTTCTGTAAATTGGGCGAATCAAAATATATATGAGAGAGATCAAGTCAATCCTAAAAATCATAATTATATACAAAAACTATACATATAGATCTCTAATGGAAAATGTACTTTAAAATTCATTTGTACAATGTAACATTCTGGCTCAATTCAATGTCAATATAAATGCGGGATGAAAATGGCTAAGGATTGCACTTACCCCGCCGCGTGGGGAAAGTGCAACCCTTAGAAGATGTGCCTAAAAAGAGATCTTAAAGCTGCTGCTTTTAGTTTAATTGCCATAATATATGCTTGAAAACCTTACGAAATGACCTGAAAATGAACCTTAAAAATTTGATAAACGTACAAGATTTTTTAACAGAGCACCATCCTTCAGAAACTGATCTTTGAAAACTAGGGTACGCACTTACCCGAACTCACCTTATCATAAAATGATAAAAACGGGGACTTTATTCCTTCTCCAGGAAAATGTTTTTCTTCGTTATCCTTATTATTTTTTTTAACTAACAACCTTTTATTCTGATAGTCTAAGATCAATTGTAAAAAATAAGTTTAAATAAAAAGAAATAAGCTGTTTTGTGTAGGAAATTTCCGTCCATGTTTGACATTTTCAGTCCAAAGAGTTTTACTAGATTAAAACTAAAAACGATAACATTTATGCTGACTCTAACAGTTGGAAAACTCCGTAAGACAAATTGCTGTGCGACAAAAATAGTCAGTCTTGCTATTGAGATTAGGTGAGGTGGTTGAGAAAGGTGTGAAAGTAAGTCATAGAACCAGAAAGGCTCCAATAAGTTGTACGTCAAGTCTTCTGGAGCAGTTCACAGTTGATAAACTGTTTTGTATGTTATTAAATAAACCCAAGTAAGGTTTTATAAGATAAAAGTGAAGAAGACAAAGAGAGGGTGGAAGCGTGAGGAAAGAAAGAAATAGTTGTAGAATTGCAAGCAGAGACCAAACAGCTCGTTACGGCATCTAGAGTCTGCTGTTTCGTTCAATTTTGGGATTATCAACTTGGACTTCCCAACAGAACCTAAGACCATTATTGGATCTCAATTCAGCGTGTGATCGATGTTTATTTCCGTTAAAACTGATTTTCTCTTCGATATTATTGTGCGGTATGCATTTACAATGAGAAGCCCTCTCACTCCGAGTTTTCAGTAAATCATGCTGCTTGTTTTTGTGTTTTATAAAGGGTACACATGGGAAAAGCTCATTGCTAGAATTAAGAGTAATTATCAGAGAATGGTTTATATTTAACACCCAATAATTTCTAGCAATGAGGTTGTGATCTAAGTAACACGCATTTGGCACGAACAAAAAAAAAAAAAAAAGCTGGACTATTTTGCTCTATTTGTTAAAAACATGCTTACTCCCAAGATTATGCGTTCTCCTGATATGCCAGCCTCTCCATGAACTCTTGTGCCCCAAAGAAATTAGTTGGTCATCAGCAAAGGCGAATCCATAAATTATTTAATTGAAGGGCGATTTTATTTCTCTTTACCCTTTACTTCACATCCTGTTTTTTATATCTTGGTCACAAATGTTTGAGACATCAATTCCGAAACATTTCCACGGTAGAGCGTCAAAAATCGTCAGATATTGCTTTTGTTCTTTTTTTTGGGAGGGGGGCGGCTTCAGCTTTGAAAAAATACATATGGAAAGTCGATGAACTCCATCCCTTCTCCCAACATTACCGGCAATAGTCTACACAGGCCCGCGCCAAGTCTGATGAGCGCCGTCGTGCAAATTGAAGTATAATAATGAAGAGCAGCGTTCCTTAAATTATATCCCGAGGAATCCTTCGGTTCCGCGGAGCTCTCTCAGGGTTCCATGAGATTAGGATGCTTTCTTTTCACACCCTTCGAATTTGTTGCTTACAAAATATCAAAAAAAAAAAAAAACGACACCTTTTCAAAATTAAAAATCAATTTACGTTTACTTTCGTACTGTAGACTGAACATTATTACCCATCAGAGTTAGCCACTATAAGAATAATTTAACTTTTTGCCAAATATTATAATGCAAATTTTAAGCTATCGAAAAAAAAAAGCCTGAAATTGTGCCTTTTAAATTTCAACATCGAAATATTTCCAAGATCAAAACACCTTCTTCTCACCTAATTTCTCCAAAGATAGCCTGAAACTGCGTTTAAAAAACTAATAATTTGAAAAATTTCCGGAAGAAGCTATTGTCCCACTAATATCACTAAAGATAGTTTAAAAGGAACTTCAATGTTACAAAAATTTCCGAAGGGCACTTTAAACCACCTTCCTACAACATTACTAATTATTTCCTAAAATTGCGATTTTTGACGTGTATTTTAAATATTCTGCTCTTGATACTCGCCACTATGACAGCAGTGGAAAGGAGAATTACAACATTTAACGAGTTAAGACCAATTTAAGAAGCAATACTGGTCACAGTAGCGTAACTAGGGGTTGGCAGGAGTGGTTCTCGCCAGGGGCGCAGCACCCAGGGGACGGCATTTCGACTGATTAAAAAAAATAATAAGTTTTTTTTTAATTATAGAATTTGAAAAATGCTTTAAAATTTTAAAAAAAAAAACTCGGAAGAAAAAGAGCTAGATTGGGTACATATGTGTCATCCTTCAAAAAGTGTAACTTTTCTGTCACAGGCCTTTTACTTTAGAAAACTTTAAGAAACAATTCATTTAACAATGATTTTTAATTTCATCAAAGATATATCTATTTAAAACTGCCAACAATATTTTAGTAATCATTTTTATTTTAGTATATTTTTGGTTCAAAACATGTGAATTCCCACCTCCGTGGCATGTCACACACCTTTTGTGACTGTTTATGTTGCTTAATAACTTGTCTAATTGAAAGTATATACTTATTTATTCATTAGCGGTATCCGCACGGCTTTACCCGTAGTAGAAAATTAAGAGGTCATTTGGTTAACTTGTATATGTACAAATAATGGATGATGAATTGTGTTTTAGTTCGTTTTAGCAGGATGGGGAATCATGTCACACAATCCATTCTCGCCTCTGTTACCTAAACACAAAACGCCATTTCTCATTAACACACGGCAGTAATGACATCACATTTTATTGTCCATGATACAAGGGAGCCCCCTTGAACATCAATATTGGGCATTCCACCAAAATTATTAATTGGCCGTATTTTCTCAACTTTACAAAATACTATTTCTTAGCACACATTTGAACTAAAAGGATAACTAAAAATTAATCCGTACTTTAATAAAGAGAGCTTAATGTTAGATTCCCACTTATCATTAAAATAGCTCATTGTTTGCACAATTAACAAAATTACTACTTTGATATTAAATTGGCCTGAATTTTTAAACATTAAAAGTTTTTCTTTTTTTTTTTTTTTTCATTTCCGTGAACAAGGCATTTATTATTATTTTTTTTTTTATTTATGAGTAAAATAATTGGAACTTAGCCGGGCCATTGTTTACGGTTACTTCTAGTAGGTAACACCTTCATGTAAGAATGAAAAAAAAAAGAAAAAAAAAGGTTTCGAAATTGAAAAATATTTGCATTCAAAACTTACGTTTGACCCCTATAATCTACTGAGAAGGAACATTGGATATCATTGAAAACAATTATAAAAAAGAAAATAAGAAAAAATATTACAATTCCAAAAAAAAAGAAAAAAATGGGGGGTCACAATGACCACTTCTCATGTGGCGACCCTGGGAGGGGGTGCAATTTCTTTAGTTCGCCAGGGGCGCTAGACCCCATAGTTACGCTACTGACTGGTCAAGAGCGTCTAAATCGTCTAGCTCTGTTTGATGTCAACACGCATTGACATCGAAGTTCATTTTAGTTTCTTATTATATTTTTTTTTTACCTTGTAGTGGTAAGGAAAACAGGATAATATCCCTTTGAGTTGGATGTAGAACATCCATAATTTCAGGGGTCCGGGGGTTTCTCCCCGAGAATTTTTTTGAAAAATAGATATAAAAATCTGTACTTTGAGGCTTTATATGGAGTAATTGAGACTACAAAATATGAAGAAAAATAGGCAAACAGTCTTTTAAAAGATATACATTCTTTTGCTAATCAAGATTAATCAAAATAAAAGTTGCTTGCTCGATAAATCGTTGACATTCATCGACAGAGAGGAAAAACGAGAGAGGAGAAAATAGAAGTACATCGTCATTTGCTCATATCAGCTTTTAGTGTAGTTTGTTTTTAATCACTTCTCCCAACATCCCCATCCCCCTTTCATCAAATGTCCTGCAGAATAAAAATTTTATAAAATGGTTTAAAAGAAATGGTGTTGTAGAGATTCAGAAAATAAGAACGAAATAGCAATGTTCTGGCCATTTAGACAGTTCATACTTTATTTTCTTGATAAGAGACAAAATTGAAGAACTTTTCAGGGAATTTCAAAAACTAAAATAATTTTCAAAGACTCTAGAACATTTGAAATTGTTTAAAGAACTTTATTTGCACTTTTCAGAAGTTGATTCCACAGTCTTACAAAATAATTATAACTTTCTAAGACACACCCGTTTTAAATTTAAAATAAATGCAACAAAATATTTCTCAGAGCAAACAAATTTTTTGTTTAATCACAAGTAGTACAGAAAATTAAATAGGGTATAGTAAGTGTTAATTTTTTTCTCATGCTTAAGATATTAACAGTATGCATTAGAAGTAAGATAAAAACAAGCAATAACAAAAGAATTTCCAAAATATTGAATTCGGTATTAAATAAATGGCAAGACATGGAACATATCAGTCACAAAAAGTTATCTTGAAACTTATATGCTACAAAAACACGAAAATCATGATTTTTGCATTTTTTACTCAGGAATATCAAGGAGTTGAATTTGGCTCATCTTGGTAACCAGATAGATACTAGCCTAATCAGAAACTAGGGGCCCGGCCCTTGGGGAATTCCCGGCTCGAAATCTGTGCAGTGTAAGTTTTATAAGAGTTTTAGGGGGGAGGGAGGGCAGGGGCGTGCCCGGGGGAGAAGGGACACCTGTTGGCCCGGGCCCGAGCCTGAAGGAGGCCCAACATTTTAAAAACTAGGGGTGAAAATAGGGATAAACAATATGGAGGGGGCCCGAAAATCATTGGAGAGCCCTGGAGGAGGGCAAGTCTACCAAACTGACAAGGGCCTGCCTTGGCCCTGGATGGTCCTGTTTCAGGCAAGAGAGTAGGAAGTTCTAATTAAGGGTCTAAATTTCAAGTATGCTTTGCAGCTAATGAGAACTAGAATTGATTTTTCTGAATTTCTTCTAATTTTCACTCGTTTAATAGTTACAAAATTAAGAATAAAAAAACTTCATTTTCCTTTTCTGACGTTAGGAAAAAAAAAACTTTTTTTACGGTGCAAAACATTTCAGGTTTTGATGGTGGCCCGGGCCCGTAGCCCCCCTCCTCTGGATACGGCCCTTGCTGTCTTCATATCCTTTCAGCTTCAACTTTATACACTATTCAGTTTGTGATAAATTTGCTTTATTTTAGCGATGGTATGACATTATGTTCAATACACTAACAGATCCACGTTAGGTGTCAAAATAAATATGCGTAAACCTGACTCGTGTCCGGGGTAAGTTTACGCAACCGACTTGGACTGAAAAATATTTTTTCCAATCGTTAAAAACATAAGCTGAGCAACAACTGAACATACCAATTTTGACACCATTAACTGCTTCATAAAACTGCAATGTCTAAAGTTAAAACATCAAAATTAGAATGTTCATTGAAAAAAATCCGCGTAAACGTGCCCTGGTCTTCCCTTTCGCGCTTTCGTTCCAAAACTTATTTGAATCTGCCACCGCCTCAGAAATTTCCAGCAAGGCTACGGGCCCCGACTTGCCCCAGTGATGCATTTATTTTACTATTTTATAACTGAGATCAAAGAAAAAAAATATTATTATTATTATTTGAAAGCGATCACTTTCGATTCAAAAAATGCATCTACTTAGAAAATATTAGGGAAAAAACTTTTTCTGGAAGTTGCTAATAATTAAAGAAAATTATAAAAACAAACTAACCAGCGTGTCAGCGGAGGCAGCTTTTACAGAAAGTGAAATTTCGATGAATAAAGAAGCCAGCTAGTTGCCGATGGCAGTTATTTTCTTATTAGTAGGTCTTTATACATGAATTGAACCAATTTGTAGTCAGTTTTTTTTTTTTTTTTAATGTAAGTAAAGTCAGTGAAAATGAGAGAAAAAAAGAAGCCCGGAATCGGAGTCGGCATGATTTCCAACGACTCCGACTCCTTTACCTCATAAACAGTCCGACTCCGACTCTTCAACTCTGACTCCACAGCCTTGGTTATAAGATATCCTAGGCGTCGGAGTCGGATTGATTTTGGGTAAAATAGTCGGAGTCCATGATTTTTCTTCAGAGTCGGCATCGCTGCCAAGGATGCGGAGTCGGAATTGGACTAATGGAGGCAGGGGTGTCCACGTCCTAAGATCAAGCAGGGCGCATCCCCTAAATATCCCAAGGACCCCCTCCCCACCCCCCGAATAAAAAAAACACTTCTCAAAACAGCCCCTTTAAAATTTTCAATGGCACCATGCCCCCCCCCCCGCCCGGTGGGCACCCCTGAATTGAGGGAAAGGAGTCGAAACTTTTAAAAAATTCCTAAATCCCATAAATCTCCCCCTCTTCATTTAGCTCCAAAAATACATTACTGTGCTGCCATCTATGTGTGTTATTTAATTTTACAGTTAAGATACACATTTCTTTACACATTTCTTTTGTAAATGAAGCAGGAATGTGGGGCGAAGTGAAATAGTAAGATGTATGACCTTTTTCAAAATGAAAGTAAAATAGAAATTTGCTTTCAAAATTACAGTTCATAAAACAAAACAATATGTTTGAAAAAAAAACCTTGCATTAAAACATTATTTTTTATTTTTGGCAATACAATTTGTACATTTAATAAAAGTTGAAAATGTTCCACCTTTTTTCCCACAGGAAAAAAAAAAAATCTTTGAAAAATAAAATATTTTTCAAAGAATTTTTTTTATTATTCTACCATTAAAAATACTTCTGATTAAAACAATGAGTAAATAAAAAACTACATAAATAATTGAAGAGATAATGAAATTGTAAACGAATTAGTAAATTAATATAATGAGAAAAAAATTAATGAGTGAAAATAATAATGAATAAATAAGACTGTAAGTAAATAAACGAATAAATAATTGATTTATTGAATGAAAGAATATAAATGAATGACTTAATAAATGAATACGCAAGTCGCAAGTGATTTAATAAATAATTGAATATTCAAACGAGTTGAACTACTTCACTTTGTCTTATACACTTTGCTACGCATGTACTTCACGAATTGTACGAAACATTTAAAATGAAAATAAGTTTATTATTAAATACATAAATACTGTACCAAATAGTATGCCTCATTTAATATTTAAAATGTTAATAGCAAGGACTTCAGTTTATTGCACCAAATATCATTTTTTACTGCACAAAAAAAAAAAAAAAAAAAAAAATCAATGTGAGTATCAATTTTTAACTTGCTTGCATTATCATAAACCTTGACTTTCAGAGATATTTTTGTTCCTGACTAGAGAGTATAGACAACCTGTGCTGTTAAAATATTATATTACCAGATAGGTGTAGAAATAACAGATCAAATTTTTAACCATTTCACTCTGCCCCACATTCCCAAAACATAAATACATTAACACATATTACATGTACTCATGAAGCGAAAAAAGAAAAGTTTTTCTCTTTTTTTTTGCATGAAAGTTCATCGAAAGTTATCGAAACCAGAACTACATTCGTTAAAATCTATACGTAATTATCATTTACACACTAAAGTAATTATTTCTGGGCATGTTTGAACACATATGATATTTAAAAATAAAAGAAGGGACACCTAAGATTTTGTTTTTAAAATGATACAGTTATTACATCAAAACTAAAACTACAGTAAACTCCCGATTATCCGCGAGCGGATTATCCACGAGTCAACCAACAATCAGGAACATACACTGGTGTGCAAAAATTAAACCCGAGACGGTTTTTTCAATATAACTTTGTACAAAAGCTTTCCAAATCAACACATTTAATAGCGTAAGATCCCCAATACGTAAGGACATGTGTAATGTAAGCAACACTTACTAAAAGAGAAATCAGAGGGATAAAAAGAAGCTTTATTGAAAAAGTAACATGGAGTTCAATGCGACTGAAGGACAAAACATCCCTATGATGGGTGTCCAGCAAGAAACATCCGGTCTTTAGTAGGGGATATGATCTCCCCCGACTGCTAGGCAGGTTTCACAGCGTCTGCCCATGCTGAGAATGAGGGTGTCAATGAGTTGTTGAGGCATTGCTGCCCATTCGTCTTGCAGCGCCAATCGAAGATCCCGAATCGTTACTGGTGGTAAGGTACGAGCTGCCAAGCGTCTGCCTAGAAAATCCCATACATGCTCGATTAGATTGAGATCCGGAGATCGTGCCGGCCAATCCATACGTTCAATATCCTCACTCTCTAAGAGCTGTTCGGCAGCTACTGTGCGATGACATGGTGCATTGTCGTCCATGAAAAGGAACTGCGGACCCATAGCGCCTCTAAAAAAACGCACATATGGAAGAAGAATCTCGTTACAATAACGGGTGCCGTTGACTGAAATTGCGTCGAAGATGTGAAGGTCTGTACGACTACCAAGCATGATGCCTCCCCAAACGAGGACACTGCGACCTCCATACCTGTCCCTTGCAATGATGTTCGAGGGATGATTGCGGCTTCCCCGCTCTCTCCAGATGAGTATACAATGAGAATCGCTACTCAGACTGAATCTGCTCTCATCTGTAAAGAGTACTCGTCCCCATTCATTGTCTCTCCAATTCCGGTGTTCCCGGCACCACAGAGAACGAATTCTCCGATGGGCAGGCGTTAGAGGTACACACCGTATAGGGCGACGTGCAAACAGACCACCACCGTGCAGTCTTCTGGACACGGAAAACGCGATATCGGTCGTCCAGTCGCCTGTGTCGTGTGTCTAGCGATTTCTTCCGCTCTCTGCCGCCTGTTTCTTCTGGCCTGTAAGACAATATACCGGTCATCTGCGGGTGTGGTTCCTCGTGGACGACCACTACTGAACCCCCGGATAGCTGTTCCTGTAGTTTGAAATTGTCTCCAAAGTCGTGAAACGATGCTGTGAGCAATTCCGAACTCTGCAGCCACACTTGTCACACTGCGGCCTTCCTCCAACTTCCCAATGATTCGATCTCGGGTAAAAGCATCCGGATGTCGTCTAACAGATTGATTATTCCCCATTTCTCGCTGAGGCAGCAACTCGGTGTGATTTTAACTGCTATACGGCGTGCAATCTCTTTGCCAGAAATACTGATCTTACACCGACAACATGCTTTATACTACTCAGACACTCCCCCATTACGTCTGCCTGCATATCTGCGCATGTGCTACCGTACATCACCTTACTTAATCTCCTGATTGGTCTTTCTGTCCGCTCTGCCTCTTCGTTCAGCTGATGTGCTAATTTTTCGACTTCGTCCTTAATTTTTGCACACCAGTGTATATTTTCGCAGTAAAACGTAAATACCAATGGCTTTTTTTGTCGAATAATTGTAAGTTTTAACTCAGTTGTTTCGGTTTTATTTATTCATTCATTTTTTGTGCTTTCTTCATCGTACATACACTTGTTTTTTATTGATGTTAAATTCTGCTGGGCAAAAATACGAAATATTTTTACTGTACTGAACATATTTTCATTGTTTGAAGAAAGTATTTTGCATCATTTTTGAGGAAGGACAGTTTTTAGCTCATTTGTCCCACAATTTAGCCTTTTTGCGATTTATCCGCAATTTTTATTATCCGCAGCACTTCTTCCACCCTATTCTGCGGATAATCGGAAGTTGACAGTAAATTAATAAAAGTGATTACGTCAGTGGCGCACTCAGGTTTTTTTCCTGGGAGGGGCTAGAATATTTTAAGGAACTCTGATACGTGAATAGATAGGCAAAATCAGTGTTTTTCAACCTTTCCCACATTTATGCAGAATTTGTTTTTAAATTTCGTATCAGTAAAGTTTTATTACAGTTTTTATTTTAATTATAAATAAACTTTATAAAATTTCAGGGAAGAATAAAATTGCGCTCTCCTGCTCTCAGTGCGTTCTCTCTCTATCGAATCACAAAATCAGTTTAAATTTCCAAATCGTAAAAGACACACACCAATTTTTAATTATGCTCAAATAAAGAAAAAACATTGAATAAAGAAAGCTGCAACAAATATCTCCTTTTTAAAGAAAGAAGCTGACTCCTCTGTGGAGAGAAAAGTCGATTGTTGGGAAAAGAATCTTTACTAGCAGCCGTATTTTAAGAAGAGTAATTTTTAAATATTTTTTAAAATTCCCAAAATTAAAGATCAAAAGACGCAGTTTTAGGCCTTCTCTTCGGTCTGGTCCAGTGGCGCAGCCACGGGAGGGGTTTTGGAGTTAAAACCCCTCCCAGAACACAAGTACATTCATTTCCTCCATTAAGAGCAAGGGAAAAAGCAGAGTATTTGAGCTTTTCCAAGCGGAGTACGTTTCAACAAAATATTTTACTGTTTTTAATAATCGGGAAGTAGTCAGAAATTACTTTTCAATTCTTAAATATAAAAGTTGTATTTCATGATAAGCACCCCACGTCCCCCCTGATATAAGATAGCTAAAATGGTGTCAATAAAGCTCTACAGGTTATCATGGTCCCTCAGCACTTCCATCTCTGCACAACTCCTTTTTAGGGACATCTAGTGAGAGGAAGCCTACCGCACCCGATTTTCTGAGGCTCTTAACCAATTCTCATCGAAAGATCGAAATCGTTATTAGCTAGCATTTGACATTCAAAAATACATGAATGTATTTTAGGAGGAGCTTTTAAGTGATCTCGCGAAAAACACGCAAAAAATGAATATAAGATTAAAGTAAAACTAAAAATAAATATTCTGTGCTTTTCCCACTTTCTTCGTTTCATAGTGACATCAATACGAATTATTAACTGTTTTTAAGAAGTTACTTAAAATGAATAATTACTAATCTGTAGAAATTCTTTGATATTGAATAATTACACACAAGGGCACCCATATGCAAAATTTTAAGGGGGGGGGCTAAAAAAATTTCCCCATGGTTTAGCAGAATATTTTCCCCATGGAAACCAATTTTAGTACAGATTAAAGATGTTAAAATTTGACATTTTTTTTATAACTTATTCATTATTGGCTCATATTAGTCATTAATGGTGGGATAAGAAATTTTTATACATTTTTGCAAAGAAAAAAGCACTAAAAGCAAGAAAGTTCTCATTTCTAAGGGGGGGGGGGCTCCGCCCTTGATTACGCATTGTAAATGAATGGGAAAGAAAGCAACAATTTTTGATTTTGAAAACCCCTCCCAGAAAAATTTTCTGGCTGCGCCACTGGTCTGGTCGAGCTTATGGCCATTTCCAAGCTTCATCTGATATGGCCATTTCCAAGCTTCATCTGAAGGGGCTTAAGCCCCTTAGCCCCCTCCGTGGGTGCGCCACTGGATTACATAATATACGTTCCGTTAGGGACCGAAACCGTCAGGGTTATAATGCAATAACTTCGCTTTTGTGCTTGATTTTCTTATCGTTCATGCCGCCATCTAGCGGATAAATGTGAGTATCAATCAAAATATTTATAAAAATTATGTCGCAAAGCCCTGTTAATGGAGGTTCTCCTTTTTTTTTCTTATTCATTTATTCTGTATAATTCGAAAAAATATATATGTTTGAAAAATTAAAAAAGTTAAATTCATTGTTTATGGTGAAAAAAAAATTAAAAATAGACTATCATTTACATACATGATTATTTACATTAGATAGTGCAATCTTATAAAGGAAAGAGATGAAGAATGTATTAATTTTGGTTACACTTTGGTATAAATGGGTGAATAAATAAATTTTCTAACTCAGTAATATGAAAACATGATAAAATTCAAATTGTTTATAATTGATAGTAACAATAAAATTATTCAAAGAGACAAGAATAAGGTAGCATTATCAAACGTTTTTTTATTTGGGTTATTCTGAATAAATACATTGCGCATTCACATAAAATAAACTTTGGATATGTAAGAACTACGATTCATGAAAAGAGTAATTAAAAATTGGACGAAAAAAATAACAAATATTGAACGTTCTTATTGTTAATTGGTATTTGTTACATTAGGAGGATGAAAAATTAATCCTCCGAAAAAAAAAGTTAATGTAACCTCAACTGATGAAAGTATTCAGCCAACTTTACTAAAAAATATTTTTTATATGAATAAAAAAAAGTATTAATATAATTATTTTCTTCCTATTCATTTACTTTTTACAATTAGCATCCATATGAATTAATGCCATTTGAAAAATAACTAAATACAATAGAATAAAAGTTATCAAACTAGTTTGTTGATAATCATATTATTAAAAAATGAATAGGGTGCTGAAAAATGACAATTAATTAAAAGTAAATAACGAAAAATTTTTTTTTAATTAAAAATTTTTAAAATTGTTTACAACAAATTAATTGATGAACATATTAGTTAAAAATAAGAATTTCAGTTTTACATTAAATCCAGACAAAAGCACTCCTACATTTTAGTCTGCAAAACGCTCATATGTTAAATACATTTTCTCTGTTAAAATTCTACATGAAAGTAGTAGTTTAATTGCAATAATGAAAAAGGTTAGAAATGATTACTTAACATCAGGGTTTGTGATTTTTTGATTTTTCCTTTTTCTAACCAAAAAAAAAAAATCAAATTTCTTTATTCAGATTTTTTTAAATCTTCAAACATTTGTAGATATTAATTACTTTACATTGATAAACATAATACGTTTCCCAACACAATAGATGAAAAAGGAAGTTTTTAGCTGTTTTTATTTTGTGGCAGTAGCTATGTTTTAATAATAGGTATAAGTAGACGGGATTTAATGCAAATAATGCATGATTCAAATTAAATTTATTTTTAAAATTAAAAAAAATGGTTTATGGAATTTTTATTTTGATCTTTTAGTGTAAGTCCAGGGGTTTATCCAAAGTAAGTTTCAATCATAAAATGTAAGTACATGGTGCGTAGTAATCTATCTACAATTTTTTCCCAATCCCTTCTCCCCTTCTTTCTGAGTTTTTAAGCAGAATATTCTCTTTTAATAAAAAGAAAATTGTCAGACATGATGATAGAAGTTTTACAATGACAATTAGAAATGCGTGAATACAAATTTTGATTATCAACCACTTGGTTTCAACTCAAGCTGCTCTGTCCCCCCCCCCCTTTCCCCAGCTACTACCACCAATCCTTCAACTATACTTCTAGGAAACAGTGGTACCACTATTTCCTAGAATTATAACTTTCATACTTTTTTAAAGATAAATTCTTAAACTTTGAATTTTCTATATTTATTAGCTTCGAGTCGACAAAAATCTGAAATAAATTCAATTGCGGTGAAAAAGCAATTGTTAGTTAATTAAGAAATTACTGCTTAAATGATTAAATAAGTAAGCGAATTGAACTATTTTACTTTGCCCAGCATGCACTTGACTAATTTAAGAAACCTTTTAAATTAAAAATAAATTTGATACTTAAAAAAATGTATGCTGCACCAAATATTAGTAGTTCTCAATCAATGTATAAAATGATAATAACAAGAACCTTATCATTTTATCATAACAAAAATAGTTCTTGACTTACAACAAAATATTAAAATATGAGTACCATTTTTTTTTTTTTAAATTCCTTACTGTTATCATTTTTTAACACTCAACGTGTACGTAACTTGGAACAGAATCCACACTTTCGATTTTGTTCATACTTATTGTTAACTGTTTGACAATCTTCCTGTTGTTAAGCAGTGCTGGTTGATTTAAATCAGCTTGATTTAAATTATGATTAAAAACACAATTTAAATCAAGTGATTTAAAACAAAAATCGTTGATTTGAATCAATAGATTTTTTAACAAAATCATCGATTTAAATTAGTTGATTTTATTTTTATTAATTAAATTTTAATTTTTAGAATGTGTTGCTCTAAATTTATAACTACACTGCATTATACAATTTTAACTTCAACTGGCTAAACTACATAGATCACTCTTTGTGTGTGTGTGTGTGTGTGTGTGTAACAGATTTTCAAGCGCTTGCAATATTGCTTTTATTCCAAAATTACAGTTCAGAAAAAATATAAAAGTTTGCATTTTTTTCTTATACATCCATGATTAATATATTTAAGAAAAGTAATTGTTTAACATATTATTTTACATTAAAAATATACATACGAATGGAAACCTTATCATTAAGCCAGGGGTGCCCACCTGGGGGAGGGGGTCATGGCACAGACTGTGCCATTGAAATTTTTAGGGGGGGGGGGGTGTTTTTATGGGTATTTTTCTCAATTTTGGAGGGCTCTTGATCTGGGGGGGCACCCCTGATTAAGCAAAGCATGAAACAAAATCACATCTTATCTAAACATTATAACTTATTTATGAATCTTGAGAATTATTTGAATATTTAGAGAAATTATCCTAATTTTAAGAGTAAGCTGAATGGTTCATCAGTTCAAACTGCTTTATAATCAAGTTTTACTTAGAGTTATTCACCCCAATTGAATCTATTTCAGAACTTTTGTGGACTCTTCTGATAAACATAGAAAACTGCCAAATTTTAAGAATTTGTCTTGAAACATAAAGTGATATTAAATAGTGGTACCACTGTTTCTTAAAAATATAGTTGAAGGATTGGTGGTAGTAGCTGGTAGGAGGGGGGGGGGGATAGAGCAGCTAGATTTGAAACCTAGTGGTTGGTAATCAAAATTTTCACTCAAGGACTTTTAATTGTCATTGAAAAACTTTTATCATCATGTTTTACAGTTTTCTTTTAATAAAAAGAGAAAATTCTGCTTGAAAACTCTTGAAAAACGGGGAAGAAGGGACTGATAAAAGAATTGTAGATTACTATGCACAATGTACAGACATTTTATGACAGAAATTTACTATGAACTATGCCTGTGGACTTGCACTAGAAGATCAAGATAAAAATTCTTTGAACATTTTTTAAAATTTTCAATGCTAAATTTAATTTGAATCATACAGGGCCGTTGAGGTAAATCCGGAAAATGGGACGCAAGTATTAAAACTCTTATAACGCAAACAAAAAGGATTTATTTTGTACACAACTTTGCAATATTATAGAAAATATGTTATAAAAAGAAATTATTCTACACTGTAAAAAAAAAATCCGGAAGCGTTTCGGAGTATATCGTGCAGCTGTGGTTCATGAAAGTTTAAAAAACGTTTCTGAGTATTTCGGAATCTTCTTTCTGTAATGTCGAGAAACGTGTCTGAGTATTTTGGAATCCTCTTTCTGTAATTTTCAGAAACGTTTCTGAGTATTTCGGAATCCTCTTTCCGTAATTTTCAGAAATGTTTCTGAGTATTCTGTGCAGCTGTGGTTCATGAAAGTTTCGAAAACGTTTCCAAGCATTTCGGTATTCTCCAAACAATTTTCAAAAACGTTTCCGAGAATTTCGGAATCCTTTTTCCGTGATTTTTTCTAAAATATAATTCTTTATTACAGTATTGCATACCATATCAGTTTCAATTCTTTCATATCTAAGAGAAATAATACAAGCAATTTTAGAATCATTCGTGCATTTTTTTTTTTTTTTTGAATTTCTAATGACAAATAGCATGGTTAACAGCATAACATATGCACAGTTATAAATTCTTGAAAAATTATGAAATAATCTAGTAGTTTCATTCCTAATCACAAAATCGTCGGGGAATTGGAGGGGGGGGGGGGGGTACCTTCTGAAAACTGGGGATTCTTTGTTAAACAATCTTAAACTTCAGTTTTTCTCTCAATATTTTCAAGACAAAACTATCAACATATTGTATTTTTAATGCAGAACTTGAAAACATATCTTGTATCAAACTTGATAGCTTTTATCTTCGGATAAAATTTGACAGGACTTACCTACACTTCGCGTTCCGGAATTCGTTCACCTCAAGTCAATTTCTCTGACGAACAAAGTGTACGAAAAGTACCAAAAGAGAAATTGATGAATTTAAATATGACATCAAGTCCCCCTGCTGGAACCATTCGGGTTGATTCTTCTGTTCTGCCCTTTTCCAGCTCATCACAAATATAAATACTTATTCAAAATAGGTTACTGATTTTATTTTTACAGTGTGCGCAAAATGCAATATATATTTTATTTATTAAAACATTGAACTCTATTACATGACTATTCCATTTCATATATACGAGAATCCCCCCCCCCCCCACCATAAGAGTGATGGTGCACCCATAAAATGCTATAAAGCGCCCCCCCCCTTGAAAAAGCAACATCATATACATTTTAAATCAAAGTATCATATACATTATAAATCAAAGTATCATATGAATTATAAGTCAAATACTTTAATATGGTGTAAAAATACAAAATTATTTTATTAAGTCTTTTTTTTTTTTGCTTTTGGTAAAATTAGCAAAAAAGCAACCCCCTGAAAATGTCAATGACACAGTCTGCGTGGTGAACGCCCCTCGTCTTCTCCCCATATGTATATTGTATATTAATAACATAGTTTTTTAAAAATGATCACTTTTAAAACAATGACATGAAATAATATTACTTTTTATTTTGGCATGTAAATGCAGCTGTTCCATTTTTGCCACTGACTCATTCGGTATGCATGGTACTGTCCTGAGGAAGACAAATTATAGGGACTTGTTTCTTAATTTAGCCGAGGGAAAAAAAACCCTACTTTTAATTTTAGGTTTAAGCTCTTGTTTATTGCATATAGTTTAGCATATGGTGCGTTTGGCCCAATGTAATGCATATATTAGAGCTTAAACACTCTCTATTTAGTAAGTAGTTTAATATCTTTTGGTCTTTTGACCATATTTATCGAATCTTCCACGGCTGATGAGCTCCGAATTCAACCTTTCAACTTTATTCTAATAATTGCTACTTTTAATTTTCTTTTTCTCATTGCTATTCATTGCTTGTGTATTTCATATATATACAAAAATATATTATTGAGAAATAGTTCTTGTTTGTTATATTTGCAGCTTCTTTCCCTTAAAGGCAGGTACATTGCTATTGCGAAAGCGACCTCGACCTCCTGTGAACTGTAGGAGCGCCCTCTCGCGGACAAGCGAGAAGGCTGGGGAGAGTGAAACTTGATTTCAGGGAACACAGTTGTACGGAACTTGATTCCGAAAGAATAGGACTTTAACCTAGGAACTTGATTCCACCAATCTTCTATTTTTTTAATGTGTGTGTGTAATAATTAGTCTAGTGTAGCATTAGTATTTTTATCGTGCATTAAAATATGTGTTATTAGATATTTAGGCTTCGTCATTGGTGCTACTACAGAACATATACGCAAATCAACAACGGATAATAACGGATTACTTGCCGCCCGGGAAAGAAAATCAGATTAGATGCACGGGGATTTTGCAGGTGAGCACCTTTTTACCTGACTTTCATTATCCAGTGCATAACGTAATTGCATACGTTAAATATAATTGGCATCCCTGCCGGGACTGCAAGAGTTTGTTATTGATATCGAAAGTAGATGCATATATGTTTTTATGTTCAGGAATCACACATACGTAAGGTCATAAGTTAAAGACACATAGCTTGTGACATTATTTATGATAAGAAAAGTTATTCAAGGTTGGTAATTATGGCAGACAGCTTAATAAATAAAGCTAAAAAGAAGCGTGGCGCAATCAGAGCGTCCATCACCAGGATTATTACTAAAATTCAGAATGCTTTAGAGAATTTAAATACAGATTCTAGTGATAAACTAGAAGAACTTTTAGAACATTTAAATGAAAAATCTTACGAAATTAAAGCGGTTGATACCGAAATCGAATCATTAGTTGAAGAAAAAGAGTTAGACGCAGAATTATTGAGTGCCGAAGAATATCGCGATAAAATTACCACTTGGCGGTTCAGAGCCACAAAGAAACTGCGATCTCTGACATCGGAACAGAAACAAGAAATAAGCCTCACGGAACATTCGACTTCTAACGAAGTAAGAACAATTCAAGAAACAAAAGACAAAGTAAATATTAAACTTCCGAAACTTAGTATTATTAAATACTTTGGAGACCATAGTGAATGGCTATCATTCTGGTCCTCTTTTGAATCGGCAATTCACAAAAATGATTCATTGGATCCCGTAGATAAGTTTAACTATTTAAAAGCTTATTTAGGAGGTAATGCACAAAACAGCATTGAAGGTCTCGTGATGACTTCTGAGCATTACGAAAATGCAATCGAAATATTGCAAGAAAGATTTGGAAATAAAGAAGCTCTCATTAACGCGCATATGAGTAACCTACTAAATATTTCCCCACTCAGAAATTCGGATGATACTAAGTCATTCAGAAACATGTATGACAGAATTCAGACTCAAATCAGAAGTTTGGAATGTTCAGGTGTTTCCACGGACAGTTACGGAAACCTTTTGTGTCCTATTTTGATGAAAATGTTACCCCGTGATATTATTTTAGATTTTAATAAGGAGTACACTGATTTGAATTATACATTGAAAGAAATCATGAATTTTCTTTTACGGCAACTCAATTCAAGAGAACGAACATTTTCCGATTGCGAAATCGTTTCTTCCCCCTCGCGGCGCCTCCCTGCCGAGCGTCTGCCACAAGAAAGATCCCATAGAGAAAAAAGAAAACCCACTTCAGCAGCTGATTTTTTCGTTGGCGATGCAAAAGAAATCGCATCTTGTGCATTTTGTAATGAATCATCCCATAGAAGTGAGAACTGTAGTTTCGCACGTAAATTAAAGAATGAAGAAAAAATATCTCTACTTCGGAAGAAGGGTATCTGTTTTCGATGCTTAGAAAAGAAAAGACATTTGCAAAAGTTTTGTAAATCCAAGGTTGTTTGTTCTTTTTGCGGTCATAATCATGTTTCAATAATGTGCAACAGAGATAAGGTCTTTGAAAAAGAAAATGAAAAGAAATTCGCGAATGAAAAAGAAAATGAAAATCGCGTATTAACTAATAAGGCAAATTATTCAGAAGTACAGTTGCAAACTTTAATTGTATCTGTAATTGGCAAAGGCATCAAGAGTTATTCCATGAGGGCAATATGCGACACAGGGTCCTCCAACAGTTACATTTCTCAGTATGCGGCGGGAAAGTTAGAACCAGAGAGGGTGAGAAAAGAAAGAATTAAGCATGGTCTTTTCGGAGGTACTGTGGTTTCAGAAAATCATAATAGGTACAAATTGAAGTTATTTAATCCAGACAAAGAGTTTAGCTGTGAAATAGAGGTATTAGATGAAAAGCAAATATGTGCTTCTATTCCGAAGATTAAAAATACAGTATGGATTAAACAATTAGAAAATAAAGGGATTTACATAAATGATGTAGGTGGAAAAAGGAATTTATGTCTTTATGACAAGGATCCCGAAGAAATACATTTGTAGCTTGGAGCTGATGTATTAGGAAATTTGTTCACAGGAAGAATTGAACGTTTGTCTGAAAATAACATGATAGCCATTGAAACTAAGCTGGGTTGGACTCTAATGGGTAAAATGTATAATGAAAAGGATAACACGGAGAAATCATTATCAGTTTTATCTTTATCTATGCATGTTTCCGACTCTAAACTAGAAGATTTGTGGCGTCTCGATACGCTAGGAATTTCCGCTCGTGAAGAAAACATAACTAAAAGTATGTTAGAAGAAGAAACTAGAAAACATTTTGTTAGTACTTTAAAATGAGATGAGAAGGGCAGGTACGAAGTTGCCTTGCCATGGACTGTAGATAGTTCCCTTTTGCAGAGTAATCGATTGATAGCAGAAAAAAGTCTCGTTAAGACAGAGAAGAAATTAATTAGCACTGATAAAAGGGAAGATTATCAGAAAAATTTTGATTTTTGGGAATCGGAAGATATTATTGAAGCGGTGAATGACAAGAAAGAGTTGGGTGTGCACTATTTGCCTCACCGGCCAGTGATCAAAGAAAGCAGTGAAACCACGAAAATTCGTCGTGTATTCAATGCTTCAGCACACTCTAGAAGCAACCCATCACTTAATGATTGTTTAGCTAGAGGTCCAAATTTAATTGAGATAATACCCACTATATTGAACAGATTTCGAAAATATCGGATAGGTGTATCATCAGACATTGAAAAGGCATTCCTGCAGATTAGCGTCAGGGAAGAGGATCGTGACTTTTTAAGATTTTTATGGTATGATGATGAACATAATCTTAAAATTTTTCGTCACCGGTGTGTCGTTTTTGGTTTGACGACTTCTCCTTTTTTGTTGGCTTCGACACTGGATTATCACTTAAGTAATGTACCAGAATCTTGTAGAGAAACCGCAGAAATGCTCAAAACTTCCTTTTATATCGATAACTCTTTAGTTAGTCTTAATTGTGTCACTGAGACTGAAAAATTCATTCAGGAATCCAAATCCATTTTGTCTTCTGGACATTTTAACTTGAGATGTTGGAGATCAAATGTTGGAAGTTCTATGATTGAAGAAATGAAAGGGGAATTCAAGAAAATTCCTGTGATAGGTTTGAAATGGAATTTAGAAGATGATTGCTTAACTTGTAAAGTAGAGAACACCTGAGTAGAGGGAAAAGGACAGTTCTGGGCCAGGAGGGGCAATCGGGCAATGCATTGCCCCTCCACCCCCTGCCGACCCCCCCCCCCCTCCACCTCCTCCCGACTTTGGGGTTGACCTTGGGGTTGCGCCTCCTCCGCCTCAGACCACCGGGGCCGCCGCGTTTTCGCCCTTCCTCGTTTTCGCTCGCGTTTTTACCGTGAAAGGTTACGAATAGTTTTCGCGCGTTTTTGAATAGTTTTCGCGCGTTTTTGAATACTTTCCCGCGTTTTTGTACTTAGAATATTTTTCCGTAACCTTATACGATGGTTTTCGAGTGGCAACCTGTTTAGGGTATGACAAAACGTCACAATTGTTGTCATAAGAATGTGTGATACTTTTTGTCATGCCATCCTCATGAAGTTGTACAGAGCTATTTCCAGTGTTTTTACAAACATACTGGACTTTGTCGTTTTTTTTTTTTTTTTTTTACCGTGAAAGATTTTCCCTACGTTTCTGAACTTTGTTACAAAATAAATTTATGTTTTAAGTTGACGGTCCCACCAACCAGCCCGGTGTATTAAATACACCCCATCAACTTCTTTTCATCTGCCAATGCAATTTGCATACAAATGCAGATCAATTTTGAAGATTTTTCACAAGTTAGATCAATCAGCTTTAATATTCAATATGATTTATACATTTTCATGAGTTATGTTTTAATCGCGTTATTAATCGTTTACACTGTCATTTTATTATTTTCATGCATTTATTATACTTGTAAAAATAAATCCCAACTCTGTTATATTTATCATTCTTTCGGTGATTCTTTTTTTTTTTTTTTCGGACTTTGAATAATTTCGACGAATGGTTGTCAAGACAACCAAAGTTTCGCGAATTTAATTATTTTTTTAATATTTTTCGCGAATTTGATTATTTCAATGCTTTATGAACTTGGATTATTTTTCATGAATTTGATTATTCATTTTAGAGTTCGAATATTTTTTACATTCAGGTCTTAGACTAATTCGACGTCTTTCGTTCTTTTGATTATTTTCGAGCGTTTTCAAACTTTAAATATTTTTCACAAAACTTTTTTTTTTTCATAGTACCAATCAGCTTTAATATTCAATATGATTTATACATTTTCATGAGTTATGTTTTAATCGCGTTATTAATCGTTTACACTGTCATTTTATTATTTTCATGCATTTATTATACTTGTAAAAATAAATCCCAACTCTGTTATATTTATCATTCTTTCGGTGATTCTTTTTTTTTTTCGGACTTTGAATAATTTCGACGAATGGTTGTCAAGACAACCAAAGTGTCGCGAATTTAATTATTTTTATTTTACAGAGTGTCGGGAATCGAACACCCAAACTTTGAGTTAGCAAAAACGTATGCTAACCACTATGCTATATTTCCCATTACACTTTCAGTCTTAATGTGAATCTGTACCATGACAACGAATATTACAATTAAATTAAATTTAAAACCATCAGTTAATTCACTCTTTAGTACTAATCATGGCATATCATTAACTGTATTTCAGCTCATAATTGAAACTATCATCATTATTATTATTTTTCATAATAACAAAGTTTTCACTTAAGTAAAGATTTATTTAAATACAACCCATTCGAGATTTTAGATTTGGTTCAATGCTTTGTGGACTTGAAATATATTTTAAACTTTGATTTTTCTTTTTCATGCATTTCAAACTTTATCATTTTTATTTTTTCTAACTTGTTAAATTTTCTTAACTAATTTCTTTTTTCTTTGTCAAATTGACAAATATTTTTTCTAACTTGTAAAAATTTCGAAGAAATAATTTTCTTAACTAATTTTTTTTTTTTTGACTTTCATACAACAAAATATTTTTTCTTACTTGTTAAATTTTCGAAGAAATAATTAACTTAAATATTCTTTCACACATTTTGAACTTTAACGTTTTTTCCTGTCATTTAGCACTTTGATTTTTTTTTCACTATTTTAGCGTTTTTCAATTATTTTCAGTCTTTAACTATTTTCTTAACTTTTTAGTCTTTAACTAATTTCAAGCATTTCAGACTTAGATTATTTTTTCGTGATTTCGATTTTTTTTAGTATATTTTAGAGTTTGATCATTTTCTCGCTTGTTTTTACTTTATCGTTTTTTTCCGATATTTTTAAACTTAGAAATTTTTCACAAGTAGTGACAGGAATCGAACCTTCAAATTTTTCAAAACGTTATCATGTCTTCAATTTTTGCAATCATGTCAAACTTGCAATCAATTTACTCGTAGTAGTAATTAACACGTATCATTAACAAATTTTCTCAGATTTTAAAAAATCAACTTAATTAATTTTTTCCAGTAAGCAAATTGCGCACTCAAGTTACATTCCAACACTGCATATACGTTTCAAGAGTTTCATTGAATTTATCACATTCCATTTAATTAACTCTAATAATTACTTTTTCATTAATACTTAACTTAATCATTTTATCATACATTTATTCCAGTTACAAAATTATGCTTAAAAGTTATTTATTTTTCTTAGCACAAGAGATTTTAACATGTTCCTACTAAAATGCTTTTCACTCTAGTTTGAGTTTACTAAAATAGCAACTCATTTACGATTTAGATTCATTTAATCGTCTTTGATTCTTTTTCATTGTTAATATTTTAAATTATCACATACGTTATTATTTTTATACATTTATCCATTTAATTTTCCAAAATCTACAATCAATTTACTTTTCGTATTAATTAACACTTATCACTATCAAATATTTTCATGAATTTTAAAAATTATCTTCTTAAATAATTTTTTACTGTAACCAAATTTCCCACTCAAGTTATATTTTATCACTACATATGCTTTTCATGAGTTTCACTTAATTTATCGCATTTCATTTAATTAACTCTAATAATTATTTTTTTATCATCGATATTTAAGTTAATCATATTTTCCTTTCTTTATTTTTTTTTTTTCATGCAAACACTCTTGATGGAATAAAACAAAATTTTCAACTTTCATGAATTAAATCCCCTCTGAATATTTTATTTTACTTTACCATACTTTACTATTTTACTTACTGCGTTTTACTATTTATCATTCATTACAGCTTTTCCAAAATATTACTTTACAACCAACCAATTTCATTAACAGAATTTTCATTACAATTTATAAATTTCACTTTTATTTAATTATTTTTACCTACGGTAAAATAAAACACATAACACAAAAATGTTAAACATCAATGAAGTACCCAAGAAATGTTAAAATTATAAGTCGAGTATCAAAACTTCATGTCAGCAAATTTTAAAAATAGACTTACCGAAAAATAACTTCTACTGAAATTCATTTCAAAACTTGGAATCAATTTACTCTTAGCATTAATAAACACTTATCATTAAGAAATTTTCATGGATTTTAAAAATCAACTTATTTAATTTTTTTCCAGTAAGCAAATTTCGCACTCAAGTTACATTTTATCACATTTTATTTAATTATTTTTTGATTAGTATTAAACTTAGTCATTTTATCGCTTAGTATTTAACTTAATCATTTTCTTGCTTGTTTTTACTTTATCGTTTTTTTTCCCCGTTATTTTTAAACTCAGAAATTTTTCACAATTAGTAACAGGAATCGAACACACAAATTTTTCGAAACATTATCAAGTCTACAATTTTCATCCAACTAAGTTAATTTAAAAACTTGCAATCAATTTACTCTTAGTAGTAATTAACACTTATCATTATCAAATTTTCACGATTTAAAAAAAATCAACTTATTTAATTTTTTTCCAGTAAGCAAATTTCGCACTCAAGTTACATTTCATCACTTTATATGCTTTTCAAGAGTTTCATTTAATTTATCACATTTTATTTAATCAACTCTATTAATTATTTTTTGATTAGTATTTAACTTAGTCATTTTATCGCATAGTGGTTTACTTTATTATTATTTTTTTTTCATACAAGCACTCTTGTTAGAATAAAACAAAATTTTCAACCTTCATGAATTAGAATCACTTTGACTATTTCATTTTCCCAATAATATTTTACTTTAACAACTAATTTCTTTAACAAAATCGATATCATTTATTTTAGTCTTTATCCTTTTCGAACGATACATTCAAATGGACAGCTATACGTTAGATTAAGAAACTTAATCTAAAATTTGACAAATTAAGTTAAAGCTAAATACTGACTAAAATTAAGTACAAAAGACTAACCTTTTTGGGGTGAAATCTCTCAAGTACCAGCTATCGCGAAGTTATTTAAAAACAGTGAATGAAATTGTAATAAGTGGATTGTTAATTATAACTCAATCTCACAAATTACAACTACACGCATGTTTTATTTGAAATCGCTGCATACGGCTGTTTGCCCATCGTCGATTTGCAGAAGGCATGCCGTAAAATCGCAAATCAACTCGGCTGTTGAAAAAAACTACCGTAATCCTACAGCACTTCGGATGGTCCACACACAACGGTGCGAATTGAGGAAATGACTTTATCAATATTTCTATCTACCCTTTACCGATAACAGATAACAAACCCCACGTGCGAGTATGATTCACCCCTTAGCAAGTACGTCTTGTAAGTGATGTCACTGTTTCTGACCAATTAAAATTAGTTCCAGTTTCTCAAATATCAAGCACATAGATCGACAATAGTCTGATGTCAGGTTTTCCAAACAAAATTTTAGATTTTAATTCGTAGTTTCGAATTAATTTCTTTTTCATTTCAAACTTATAAAAAAAAATTTCCAGCTTGTAAGAATATTTCTTTCAAAAACAGATTTTTGATTCAAAACAGTATTTTTTCAAACTTGTAATATTTTTCTACTTAGAAAATGAAATCAAAAATTTTTGTTTTCTTTAATCATATAAAATGTTTTTAAGAAATAATTTCTCAAACTTGTAATATTTTTCCACTAATTAAAAAAAATCAATTTTTTTTTCAATCATATAAAAATAAATTTTTAATCTTACAACAATAAATTTTTCCGCAAAAATATTTTTTTCAAATCAAAATAATAATAATATTTTTGTAACATATTATTTTTTTTCTTTTCAATCTTTTTTTTTTCGCAAAACTATTTTCTTTTTTTTTTTTTCAAAAATTTTCAAACTTACAAAATAAAATTTTTTCAACTGAATCTTTAAACGAAATGCTTTAATTAAATTTAAAACTCAATATCACTTTACTCTTAGTATTAATAACCAATAGCACTTAACCATTTACTCTTTGCACTCTAAGTATTAATTAACACACATGCATTAGAAATAATAATAATAATGTTTAAGATACTTACAAATCATCCACTCAAGCTTTCAAATATCCATCTAGCATGTTATTGTTCATTCGTGTGAGGGAACTTGTAATAAAACTTTACACATCAACCGAAATTATAAGCGAAAATATCACATTTTTAGCACTTAATATAATCCTACAATTAACAAATTGGTTTTAACTTTGAATTTAAGAAAAATAAAAACTATTACACGCTTAGTAACATATCTATCGATGTTTATTATTTCATGACAAATCACAAATAGGTGAGGATCTTTTATCGATCATGTGACCAACTAAGTTAAGAAAGAGCGTTCTTATCTCATATGAGAATTTATAAGTCTTTAATATTTCTCTTTAATGTAAGTGTATTGATACGTACGAGTTTGTGTATGTGAATATAACTGTGTATTGTTTTCAAACCATTGACATGTTTAAGCTTTACGGTTCTAATTTTGACTTTCCACTTAGCATTAGTCGAAGTCCTTCGCATGTATTAAACTATAGAAATATTACAAAAATTATATTTTCACTCAGTCTTAATTACAAAACCATACAATAAGATGAAGACAACACCGATAGTATAAAGATTACTTACAATAAAGTGCATATAAAAAATATATGTAAGAGTGATTTCAAAGTATAATCCATCAACCATATTCAACAACTCAATCAAAACACAAGTCTCTTTTAAAATGATAAACACAATTTATTCACACACACAGTAAAAGACAATTAAAAAATATATGTAAGAGTGATTTCAAAGTATAATCCATCAACCATATTCAACAACTCAATCAAAACACAAGTCTCTTTTAAAATGATAAACACAATTTATTCACACACACAGTAAAAGACATTTAAAAAAACTTTCATCTTTAAGTAAAACTCTTCAAAACTTTCAAGCGTATTTTTAACATCGATTGCATCAAATAAATCAGACACATGACATTTTAAACATGGACTATCAACATTCAAAGTAACGAAGTCACGAGTCAAGTTTTCCCAATTAACATTAAAAAGAGCCTGTTCGAAAAAAGTGTCGAACTTTCGACCCCTTGTTAATGATTCACATTCATGCACTCTCTCTCATGTAAAAAATGAATCCATTTTTACAATCCACACATTCTTTTTAGAAAGGTAGTTTATGTTGCATATGAGCTCATCAAATAGTCACTTACGTAGATAATCAGCCAGTTTACGAACTTCTTGTGATGTATATGTGCTGATTTCATCACATCGACAATCACAGGGATATTTTTTCTCAATTTCCGAAAGGATGTACTCTTTTAGAGTATAAGTCATAAGTTTGTCTTTGACACTACGTGAGATACAAGGGGACGCGTAGCACAATTTGTCAATCTGGCTTTCCAAAAGTAGAATTCTATCAGGCATCAACTGGAACACTTCTCGTTTCAGTTTGAACAATCTTTGCACACTAACACAGATGTTACCATTCGCACTCGACTCTCCTTTTTTTTTTTATAACAAAAGCGAAATCACGGTCTTCGATTATTTTTTGATTTATATTTTTACGTAGGCTTGAAATAAGTGATCTCCACACATCTGGTTCTAAGGAAATACCATCCTTAGTTGGTCGAAGAATACCATCTTTCCCACACGTATATCTTCTAATATGCACGCATGTACGTTTCCGAAAAGTATTCACCTAAAGTGAAAATACAATCACCCAAGTGTATCATATCATCAGGCTGTGGAGAAGCCTCAGTGTTCATTTTCATGTTCGTTGCATCCCATCTGTTCATCTTCAGGCTTCAAAGTTTCAGAATGATTTTCACCAGCCTTAGTCATTCTTAACTCTCATAGGATTAAGAGTCACAATACTAAAACAACTTCCTGCGAACTTAAAAAATAAATCAAACTAGGTTTTAACACTAGCGGGTGAAGAAAAATCCTAAGTACATAGAATAAAATTTCACGACGTCTTTCAAAGCTCAGAATCACTCTGAAAATGATTCTCCAAACATCCACTATAAACCAATGAATATTCACTTTAACCAATGAGAAGTGTACATAAATCTCTTGCTACTGACGTCATAGAATATCACACGAACTTTTGAGCAGAATTGAGTTGTTTTACACAGTATTCAGATTTTTAGAAAATGCCAACACTTTGACTTCCAAATTCATCCTGACCTACTACGAGTAATTTTAAGATGGTAGCAGGTTTTCACATCACACCGAATGTCGATGACGGTTTCGCATCTCGCGCATGACATGGTCAATCACGTGTAATTGATCATGTCAATTTGCATGAGATGCTAAACCGTCATCGACATTCGGTGTGATGTGAAAACCTGCTACCATCTTAAAATTACTCGTAGTAGGTCAGGATGAATTTGGAAGTCAAAGTGTTGGCATTTTCTAAAAATCTGAATACTGTGTAAAACAACTCAATTCTGCTCAAAAGTTCGTGTGATATTCTATGACGTCAGTAGCAAGAGATTTATGTACACTTCTCATTGGTTAAAGTGAATATTCATTGGTTTATAGTGGATGTTTGGAGAATCATTTTCAGAGTGATTCTGAGCTTTGAAAGACGTCGTGAAATTTTATTCTATGTACTTAGGATTTTTCTTCACCCGCTAGTGTTAAAACCTAGTTTGATTTATTTTTTAAGTTCGCAGGAAGTTGTTTTAGTATTGTGACTCTTAATCCTATGAGAGTTAAGAATGACTAAGGCTGGTGAAAATCATTCTGAAACTTTGAAGCCTGAAGATGAACAGATGGGATGCAACGAACATGAAAATGAACACTGAGGCTTCTCCACAGCCTGATGATATGATACACTTGGGTGATTGTATTTTCACTTTAGGTGAATACTTTTCGGAAACGTACATGCGTGCATATTAGAAGATATACGTGTGGGAAAGATGGTATTCTTCGACCAACTAAGGATGGTATTTCCTTAGAACCAGATGTGTGGAGATCACTTATTTCAAGCCTACGTAAAAATATAAATCAAAAAATAATCGAAGACCGTGATTTCGCTTTTGTTATAAAAAAAAAAAGGAGAGTCGAGTGCGAATGGTAACATCTGTGTTAGTGTGCAAAGATTGTTCAAACTGAAACGAGAAGTGTTCCAGTTGATGCCTGATAGAATTCTACTTTTGGAAAGCCAGATTGACAAATTGTGCTACGCGTCCCCTTGTATCTCACGTAGTGTCAAAGACAAACTTATGACTTATACTCTAAAAGAGTACATCCTTTCGGAAATTGAGAAAAAATATCCCTGTGATTGTCGATGTGATGAAATCAGCACATATACATCACAAGAAGTTCGTAAACTGGCTGATTATCTACGTAAGTGACTATTTGATGAGCTCATATGCAACATAAACTACCTTTCTAAAAAGAATGTGTGGATTGTAAAAATGGATTCATTTTTTACATGAGAGAGAGTGCATGAATGTGAATCATTAACAAGGGGTCGAAAGTTCGACACTTTTTTCGAACAGGCTCTTTTTAATGTTAATTGGGAAAACTTGACTCGTGACTTCGTTACTTTGAATGTTGATAGTCCATGTTTAAAATGTCATGTGTCTGATTTATTTGATGCAATCGATGTTAAAAATACGCTTGAAAGTTTTGAAGAGTTTTACTTAAAGATGAAAGTTTTTTTAGTTGTCTTTTACTGTGTGTGTGAATAAATTGTGTTTATCATTTTAAAAGAGACTTGTGTTTTGATTGAGTTGTTGAATATGGTTGATGGATTATACTTTGAAATCACTCTTACATATATTTTTTAATTGTCTTTTACTGTGTGTGTGAATAAATTGTGTTTATCATTTTAAAAGAGACTTGTGTTTTGATTGAGTTGTTGAATATGGTTGATGGATTATACTTTGAAATCACTCTTACATATATTTTTTATATGCACTTTATTGTAAGTAATCTTTATACTATCGGTGTTGTCTTCATCTTATTGTATGGTTTTGTAATTAAGACTGAGTGAAAATATAATTTTTGTAATATTTCTATAGTTTAATACATGCGAAGGACTTCGACTAATGCTAAGTGGAAAGTCAAAATTAGAACCGTAAAGCTTAAACATGTCAATGGTTTGAAAACAATACACAGTTATATTCACATACACAAACTCGTACGTATCAATACACTTACATTAAAGAGAAATATTAAAGACTTATAAATTCTCATATGAGATAAGAACGCTCTTTCTTAACTTAGTTGGTCACATGATCGATAAAAGATCCTCACCTATTTGTGATTTGTCATGAAATAATAAACATCGATAGATATGTTACTAAGCGTGTAATAGTTTTTATTTTTCTTAAATTCAAAGTTAAAACCAATTTGTTAATTGTAGGATTATATTAAGTGCTAAAAATGTGATATTTTCGCTTATAATTTCGGTTGATGTGTAAAGTTTTATTACAAGTTCCCTCACACGAATGAACAATAACATGCTAGATGGATATTTGAAAGCTTGAGTGGATGATTTGTAAGTATCTTAAACATTATTATTATTATTTCTAATGCATGTGTGTTAATTAATACTTAGAGTGCAAAGAGTAAATGGTTAAGTGCTATTGGTTATTAATACTAAGAGTAAAGTGATATTGAGTTTTAAATTTAATTAAAGCATTTCGTTTAAAGATTCAGTTGAAAAAATTTTATTTTGTAAGTTTGAAAATTTTTGAAAAAAAAAAAAAAGAAAATAGTTTTGCGAAAAAAAAAAGATTGAAAAGAAAAAAAATAATATGTTACAAAAATATTATTATTATTTTGATTTGAAAAAAATATTTTTGCGGAAAAATTTATTGTTGTAAGATTAAAAATTTATTTTTAT